>NC_142184.1:1880000-1937500 GCF_026936395.1 Plectropomus leopardus | reverse complement strand
ATCCAGACAGGGAACTGTCTGATCTGTAAAGCGCCTTAATTCATCATTAATGAGCCCAGAAATCAGACGTTTTGCTCTTACAGCAGCGCAGGTGCAGAGCAGCGGAGAGGGGAAAGATCATTTCTCGGCACAATAACTGGTGGTAGAGAGCTTTTGTAAATCACAAACTTTGACTCAAGTTATGCCGTCGACCCTGAACGATGATGACCAACACGTCACCTCGGACTGTTGTTGACAAAGTGTGATTATTCGTTGGCTATTAAAGATGATCAAATATTATTACGATGCTGACAAATATCACGATTCACTTTTTTAATACCGACTTTAGGAAAAGATCTTGAGACACTGTGCACGCTGTGCCGACTCGTCACCAAATTCTTCACACATCCACACACCCAAAAATACTCCATAACATCATTAACCCCCAGGGCCCACTTTAATAATACATAAGCTTTTCAAAATCAAGCTTTAAAAATATTAATATGATTTTTTACTTTCATTGATTCAAATTTTTAACCAACATCAGTCCTATTCATAAATATCAAATATGCATTTATTTTGAGAATTTCAGCCCTTTAAATGCCAGTTTTTTTCACGGTGCTACTATGTTTTTAGATGTAAAAAAGTAAAAAAAAAAAAGTATTTTCAATATACTAGCTGCTAAGTAGATTTTTCTGATGCTGCTGACAGTCTGGGATATGTCAGTGTGTGAGTGTAGCTGCTGACAGTCTGGGATATGTCAGTGTGTGAGTGTAGCTGCTGACAGTCTGGGATATGTCAGTGTGTGAGTGTAGCTGCTGACAGTCTGGGATATGTCAGTGTGTGAGTGTAGCTGCTGACAGTCTGGGATATGTCAGTGTGTGAGTGTAGCTGCTGACAGTCTGGGATATGTCAGTGATCAGCAGCTACATTGACTGTGACAGGTCACCTGGTGGAAATAGCATGTATTTCCTCCATATGCCAAATATGGTCAAAATGACCTCATCAGGTAGAAAAATGGTCAAAATGACAAATTCAGAGTCAAAAGCCCAGAATGACACCCAGAAATAACACAGCCAAAATTATCAGAAAATGAAGGATGTAAAGCGCATTAAATGCCCAAAAGAATCTACTTTGCATGAAGTATATTGATGAGAATTCTATTTTTGTGTTTTTTTTCTCATCTAAAAACACAGTGGCATCTGACAAAAACCAGATATAAAGGGTTAGAAGTCTGAAAATTAATGAATATTAGATATATATATATTTTGACATTTATAATTCAGACTGATGTTGGTTAAAAAATGAAACTCAGTACAAGTAGAAAATGATATTAATGTATAATTATTTTTAAAGCTTGATTTTTAAAGTCACATTTTGTGCACAGAGCGATACGAGTATGTGTGATATCGAAGCGGGATCAAAGGGTTAATGAAATTAATAATGAATTTTTCTTTACGACGTTGTGTGAGACCGCTGGCAGCTTTTCTCCCAGAATGCATTGCAACTGTCCTCTCGGGTTTTGCAGTAGTGTGGATGGATTACCGGCGATGTCATCAGACCGAGACGCACAGCAGCAGACATTTTCTACCATAACGACAGGAGATACTGCACTGCTGGCCTGGATAGATACACACACACACACACACACACTCACACTCACACTCACACACACACACACACACACACACACACACACACACACACACACACACACACACACACACACACACACACACACTGGCCCCATTTCCAAAGGACTGTGATAATATTCCTTGAATGTTTTATTTGTTTCTCTCGGACGTCTGATCAGACCGGAGGACGGAGGGTAGTAACAGGAGATAAAGTCCTCTCAGTCAGAGGCGTTGAGTCAAATGTACAGTCACTTGTTAGTTTTTGCACTGTGAGTCAGAGGGACAAGTCCAGCTCTGAGGACAACGTCCTGCTAAAAGGTTGGACCGTCCTCCCTTCACCCCACCCCCACCGTCCTTTTTGGGGCTGTGTCTTTATCGGAGGAAGGGCGATTAACCAGATGTTGACCCTCTGAAACATGACAAAATCGACTTGCTCTCTTTCAAATCATTGCAAGAAGGCAATGAGTGATTTGAGAAGAAATGACCCAAAAATTAGCAAAAAAAAAGAAAATTTGAAAAAAATTAACAAAAAAAGAAAAAGTTAAAAAGTAAGTTAAAGAAATAACAACAAACAAACAAGGAAGAATATGGAAAAAAGTGCTTAAAAATAATGATCATGTTGTAACATAATTTTCAACATGTGCCTGTAATACTTTAAATATAGTTTTCTGGACATTTTGACATGTCCCCCTAGCTTATTTCTGATACATTTCTACTAATTTCTGGCAATTTGCGGTCATTTCTTGCTGAGCTGCTCACTGCCCGTTTTTGAAAGAAAACAAACCAATCGGCTTCATGTTCAAAGGATTAAACATTTGTGAAAGGCGTCTGGGAGCAGCATGAGAAAAGAGATGTCAATCCAGGTTTTAAAGGGTTAAATCCTGATGCCATTATCCTTTACAGTAGCTACAAGGAGTCTTAAACTGTGTATGAAACAGTCTCAGTTTAATACTGATGCCTCTTTCTGACCTACATAAGCAAACAAGACCATCAGCAAGAAGAATTGCTATTCCTGTATAACATTTATTCTCCGTGTCCCCGTTAAGCCCGGTATAAACCTGTTTACAGTTTGTACACAATGATAAGGTAGTAAGTTTGTGCACGTGTTTTGGCAATGGAAGTAGGGCTTGGTGATTATATCTCAAATTGATATCAGAATTAATTGAACATTTTACCTCGATTACGATTAATGAACAATTATTTAGATTTTTGGTTTTTTTGTGGTTTGTTTTTTGCCCTCATAGTTCACTGACACACTTTCATGTGACCATGGTGTGTTGGAGTGTAATAAACATGTGGTTTATTATTATTTATCAAACTATCCAGCATTATATAAAAATGAAAAGCTCCATCTTAAACAAACTTCAGGTGAATTTAAGCACATTGTTTTGACAAACAAAAGTTTTGAGTAGGCCTACAACAGACTGCCAACATTCCTAGTTAGAGAAAGGTTGAAAATAAGGCAATGGACCTGTGGCCCCGGGGCCCCAAAACATTACATCTACTGTAAACTAAAACAAAGTAGTCTGAATATTTGGCTGTTTGTTCATTCAGACACTTTGGTGCTGTGAGGAGAAGCTCCACTCTGATTGTCTGTCTGTCTCTAACCACGATCAGCTGTTTGATCTGCGATAATGAAACGCTGTGGAAGCACATACGACTCTGTTCAGCTGTTCTAGAGTCAAAGTCGTTTTTTGCATGATTCTTCAACACTTTGCACACAGTGTAAGACAGAGCCCAGATGCGTGAGAGTTGGCAACCCCAGTGGGGAAAGGATTAGCAGCACTTTTGAATAACTGAAATAACCGACATGGTCAAGATTACAACGGTTAGAGGTTCTGAATGTTGGTTTCGATTGATTTTTGATTAACTGCCCAGCCCTAAATGGAAGTATGGTGGAGAGCAACAGCTTGTCAAGTTATGCAAGAGGCTTAACCACCAAAGATCACAAATGCTACCTCAACCAGCTGACTTTGACAAATGGTGACCGACCTCCAGATCCATGTGCTGTTAGTGAGCTGGGTTAAGACATTGGCAAGTGGCCATTTCTAGGATTTCAGGACATTTATAGGATTTTAGGAAAAATTTTTCTTGAATTTATGGTGTTTTTAGTATTTCAGGATGTTTCTAGGGTTTTAGGTCATTTCTAAGATTTGGAGATTTTCAAGGATTATAGGAATTATCTAGGAATTTAGAATACTCCTATAATTTCAGGACGTATCGAGGATTTTAAAAAGTCAAGACATTTCTAAGACTTCAGGACATTTCTTGGATTTAGGGCATTTCTAACATTTTAGGACGTTTCTAGGATTTCAGGGCGCTTCTAGGATTTTGGGATGTTTCTAGGAATTTAGGACAAGATTTTAGCAAGTTTCTTGGATTTTAAGACGTATTAGGACATCATGAGAAAAACAGCTGTTGTAAGCTGTTTCTGAGTGGGACTAAAAGTTTAAATTATTTATGCTGTCACTGTTTGTCCTGGTCAGAAAGGACACCTGCATCAAAGTCTGCATCTCCTCCCGTCAGTCTGCTGCTCTGTATGGAGCTGGACAGACGCTCTGTGAAATAAAACTCACATCTTTACATCAGCTGGCTGCCAGAATATTCTCTGTGCCATCTGTGTGCCGAGAGATCTGCTGCCAAAAATCAGCTTTACAACAGGACGTCACACACTAGTTAATGTCCTTTTATGCAGCTAAACGTTTACAGATGGACACATATCCAAATGTTTTACACTCAGGTGAATACAGACGGGGTCATCTTTAGTGTTAATATTTCCTGCAGTTAACACAGAACTAAAGGCTTTACTGAGGCCTCTGTATTTTTTTAATTTAAATTTTCGATGCCATACTGATGCTGCTGCCAAAACTATGTGACTGATGTACACCTTCTTGAGAGAGCGAGCAGTAAAGCTCCTCAGAGCTGATCACACTCTTTAATAACTCTTTGAAACCTGAGCAAACTCGCCTGATTCCTTCCAAGAACATGTGAAAAAAACCAATGAGCAACTGTTTGAGAAAACAGTAGCAAAACAAAGTAAAAAAAAAAAAAAACTTTCACATGTGAACACCATAGACTGTATATAAAGATGGACAACATGACAGCTCCCCCAAAACTGAAGCTTTTTTACCTGTATCGGCCCCTGGTGTCTGACCCCAACACTGGGGTTCGGATCCCCATTAGGGTCCCTAAACACTTCATAGGGGGTCATGAGACCTTCTTGGTTTTAACCCTTTGAAACCCAAACTGACATCACTTTTCTTGTGCTACCTTCTGACGCATTTCACAAGTATTTAAACCTGTGAACTCTGAGCACACTGGTCTGATTTCTTTCAACAACATGGGACAGATGCAATAAGCAATTTGGCAAGAAAATTCTCGCAAACTGCAAGAAATTAACAGATTTAAGATTTTTTTTTTTAAAGGAAAACAATTCTAGAAAACTATGTCTAAAATTATCTGAATTGTGTGAAATGTTAGATTTTTTATTTTGTTTTTTTGGATTTCTTTTTTTTTGTTTTATTTTCAGGCAATTTTCTTTTCTTTTTTTAACCTTTTCTTGTGCTAATTTCTGAATCATTTCTTTTAAAGATGCTTATGAGTATGTTCAGGTCTTAATAGATAGATGAGGCCCCATCAATCAGAGCTGAAGTGGACCAAAACGAAAACTAAAAAAAAAAATCAAATGACCTGACAATGTGGACACAAAAACAATGAAAGACGACTAAATGTGAAAACAGTCTCAAGCAAATCTAGTTGGCAACGATTTAGCACCTAGAATATGCAAATGGACACTTCAGCCTGATTTAGCACTTGTTTGTCAGCACTTCCTGTTTGATCATAGTGATGTCACTCTGCATCACAGCGACTCGACTCACAGATGTGTGTGTGTGTGTGTGTGTGTGTGTGTGTGTGTGTGTGTGTGTGTGTGTGTGTGTGTGTGTGTGAGAGGATGAAAAAAGCTGCAGAGGAGCCGAGCGTGTCTGCTGTTATGAAACCGACGGCACTCTCTCCTCCTTTCCACACCTCTTCCTCCTCCTCCTCCTCGGCCTACCGAGCTGTTGCCATGACAACGCAGCATTTAGCAACCCTCCTCCCGGACCCAAAGAGGAGGGGTCCACCTTCACCGCCACCAGCAGCAGCCGGCTCTGTGTCTCATTTCCATGTTGCCAAATATAACAGACAGACGGACCGACAGAGGGAGGGGAGAGAGACACGGCACTGTGTGTGTGTGTGTGTGTGTGTGTGTGTGTGTGTGTGTGTGTGTGTGCGTGCGTGCGCGTGTGTGTGTGTGTGTGTGTGGATGAGAGAGATAGAGTCTCAACATCCAGGTCAGCTGTAGAATGATTACACCATCAATCAACAAGACTGATATCATCTAACTTCTGTCTCTCTCTCTCTCTCTCTCTCTCTCTCTCTCTCTCTCTCTCTCTCTCTCACACACACACACACACACACACACACACACACACACACACGCTCTCTAATTAGATTGTGTGAGTTGCAGGGTGACTACGGTGAGCCGGAGGGGACAAGTGTTATTAAGAGAATTTGAGTTTTTGTGACTTGCCGCATTTAAACTGGACTGGAAATGATTTAAGAAATGATGTAATGCGATTAAAAGTTAATTTCAGTCATAAAAAGATCATTTTAAGGATTTGAGCGGATTTAAAGTGACGGGCTTTGACTGACTGAGACAGCCGAGAACATGTTTTATGGAGATGTCGAAGAGAGAAAACCGGAGAGAGACAGAACGGGATGAAGAAATAAAGTAGTTTTAGGAAAATGCTCTTGATCAGGTTTGTGCAAAAGTCCTTCTTTAAAATCAATCAGTGACGTCAATTATCGTTTGACTAGAGCTGAGCAATATGGAAAAAGTCTTATCACGCTAATTTTTCATATCAGTTGATATCGATAAATATCACAATATGCATCAAATTACTATTTCTGTCAAGCTTAAAGGTTCCCTTTGACTCCTAAGTGAGATATGAAGATATCATAACCAGTGATGCACCATAACGATTATTTCAACCGATACGGATAAATCGATAATTTCCATCTTCTCATGGCCGATGAGATACTGATAACCGATAACTTCTTTTTGTTTGTTTTTCATTACAGAGGGATATGAAAGGCTGAGATGTGGTGAGTCAATCCTAAGACTGCCCGTCTTTTTCTCCAGATGGTCCAAGACTCACTTAGAAAAACAAATAAATCCTAAAAGAAGAGAAAGACAAAAATCGTATTTACTCTACAAGCCGTTTTAAAGAAAGTTTATGTCCTCAGCAGAAGACAGAGGATTTGTCAAAAGGCAACCTCCGAGGCTGAAAATGAAGCCAAACACAGAAGTGCCAAAACCTGCAGTTCCTCTAAAGTCCACTCGAGTCCAGCTCCAAAAAAGACGATCTCCACAAAACGCCAAAATGCCCAACTTTACAACAGAAATACACCGGTTTACAGCCCCGTACAAAAAACTGTTTTGGTCTCTATAGCTAATTTAAAAATTCATCACAACTATAATGGGGCAGATTCCCAGCTAGCAGGACACGTTCCCACAACATTGGCTAAGGTTATCTATGAAGCAGTCAGGACCGAGGCGCTGGCATCACTGAAGACGTTTGAACACACCCTCCCGTATAATTTTGCTAAATTCAGAAAACGTTATTGAGGACTGAGATTACAGAGGTTTTTTTTTAGATGGAAATGTAATGTGATATTTTAACAAAAAAAGCTGCAATTTGCTGGGTTCCCTGCTCGCAATTTTTGGTTCTAAAAACGTTCTGAGAATGTTACAATGTAACCACTGATGTTTTCAGTGGCAAGTTTTCTTAATGTTCCCGGGAACGTTCTCCGAAACGTTTGGGCAACATTCTCTGCAAAAATTTAAAAAATGATCATGTTGGTTAAGATTTTTTTTCAGTACGTCTTAGTCTATTAATATTTAATTTATATAATATCAGAAATTGTATCTTGCATTATTATAAGCCATTCTTGTGGTACAGAAATGTCACATTGTCATGTTTCCAAAGATGTACGTATAGATTTAAAAAAAATAGCACTAACCTACCCATTAATCTTTTGTATAAACCACTTAATTATGTGATTAAATAAATAAAAATACTGAAGTGTAAAAGATATATTTAAGGAATCCCGAAATGTTAACAATTTGCAGTTAGGTGAAAGTTGCCTTCATGTGTTTTGTGTTTGAGTCCCGCTGCTGAAAATCTGCAGCCGCTCTGATGCACACCTCAGAAATCAGAGTCACGGATTAAAACGGATCGATGAGCGATCCATAAACAAGCTGATCTATGGCCCCGATAGGTTCTAACATATTGATCCAGACACATTTAATCATCCAGCTGGGGGTGCGGTTCATCTGCAGCGAGGACGCTGAAAGACAGCGAGGCGGAGAGGAGCTCTCATCAAACACAAACTGTCAGACGCAGAACGATGCAAAACTCTCACGAACACTACGAGTTCAGGAAGTTAGCATCACACTGGTTCCCTCAACGAAAACCTTCTGGGAGTTTTGGATGGGATTTTCGATTATCGACAAAAATGAGCTTATGTTACTTGCAAGTTTTGTTCAGCATGATCATCTTCCCAGATTAACACCACTTTTTTGTGTTTTGAAGCGTAAATGAAAGAGCTATTTTAAGGCTATAAACTAACTAGGGCCTAAATTATTACTACTTAATGAAACAGATAACTGATACTTTTGAACAGATACGTATTCACAATAAAAATGAAAATATTTTTGTCAACATTTAGAATTTGGAATTAAAATTAAAATTTGGACGTTGGAAACTCTAACACTGGATCAAAACTGAAACTTTCAACATCAAACACAGAAAGTTCCAAGCAAAAACAAAAGTTCAATAGAAATTTAAATAAAAATTAATAATAAAAATAGCTCCCTGAGGTTTTACAAAGTAAAAGTTCCTTCCATGTTGGCACTTTAGCAATCACTAAAATGAAACGCAGATACAGATAATCAGCAAAATGCCAAATATCAGTGCCCAATAATCTGCCAGGCTGCTTAAAATACGTTGCTGCTAAAATGAAGCCACAGTGCAAATGCACCTGTGTGCACATGATCACGACGGATCCTCCTCCGCCTCACTTGAGCCACGAGAAACCCCAAACGTTACATGTCAGCATCTGCTGACCACAAAATATGAGAAGTAGAAAACATACATGGCACCTCGTGTGAACTGACCTCATTAAAAGACCCGTGTGCTCGTCTTTAATCGACCTCCCGCCTGATCTGAGCCGCTGTTTAATTGCCGCCGTTTGTTGGCAGAAACATGTTTAGCTCAGGACTATCAGGCACCAGTCAGCGCTGATGAGGAGCTTTCAGCTGACCTCCGATAATCTACTGAGCCGAGACTTTTAGCTGACACACACACACACACACACACACACACACACACACACACACACACACAGAAACATAGCGAAATTGTCTTTTGTTGTCAGAAAAATGTGAGATTTTTCTTCATTTTTTTTAGCACATTAATGGTGATGAAGAGAGTCTACACTCAGCAGAACTGTTTCCAGGACACTGAACTGATAAGGTAATACACACACACACACACACACACACACACACACACACACACACACACACACACACACACACACACACACACACACACACACACACACACACACACACACACACACACACACACACACACACACACACCTGGTGCAGCAGTGCTGCTGACCGCGCTCATTTACACTGGTGTTATCGTCATCAGCACACAGAGGACGAGATGTCAGCAGCTGTTTACAGAAACAGGGTCAGAGAGAGAGAAGCTATCCAGAGTCCCGGATTAAAACCCCTTCAACATTATGTTCACTGTTCTGTTGCCGTGAGCAGAAAAAGACACAGAAGAGGCTTAAAAAAAAGAGACCTCGTCTCGGCCCGGTATCAACATGTGATCTGTATCTGGATATCTGATCTGGATCAAGAAAAATGCAGCTGTTACTCTCACAGAAGATCCAGACCACATCTGGAGAGGGATCGTTTAAAGATGGTACCTCTAGATTTTTGGAATGAGTAAATAAGTAAATAAATAAATAAATAAATAAATAAATAAATAAATAAATAAATAAATAAACAAAAATACATTTCAAAAAAAGAAGATGTGAGCAAAATGGCTTGATTTCTCTGAAAAACAGTAAAAAACAGTAAAAGTAAAAGAAAAAGGTTCAAAAATACAAAAAATAAATAAAATAGTGAACAATAATAATAATAATAATAAAAATAATTATGATAATAATAATAATGATAAATAAATCTATAAATAAATAGCAGCAGCATTAAGAATTTCCAGGCACTGCTACAACCTGCAAGACCACGGTCACATAAATGACGGAGGAACCCAAGCGAGCACGACTGCTGCCATCCGTCCTCGCCGGCTCTGATCACCGTCTCACAGTAGTTTTTAGTTTTCAGTGATATTTGCCTCAAACCAGACTTATATGCAAAAGCCCAAAATGCAGACACAAATTACAGGTTTATACCAGAAGGAGACGAGGAAGACGAAGACAGAAGACGAGAAAGAAAAGGAGGATCTGCAGCAGAGAACTGAAAAGTGAATGATGCCTCCTCTTTAAATTTATTTAGCTCCATTTTTCTCTCTTCTCTTCATCCTACAGATCTGACTCCTCTGACTCCTCCACACCCACACTGCAGAATCACATCGCTCTCTCTCTGTTCATTACCATAACGGCTCGCCGTCACTCTTTCCCTTCAATAACATCAATAATATGTCCCAGCACTGATGTCTACTGATGGTATCAGCATCGTCACGCCACACGTGTTCGTATCATCTGAGCTCTGAAAGTTTCTGTGATCGTCACAACCAGCCCAGGCGGCGCAGATCTGTTTTAACTGTACGCAGCAATAATGACTTTAAGGTTACATCAAAAAGTCAGAAATTGCAAGTATTGCCCGGCTTGTTCCTGATGAAGTGTCACGCAGTAGCTTGCTGGTGCTTGTCCAAGTTAGACACGTGTCTTACCACCTGTCCTGCTCACATAAACATGTATGTAGCTGCTGTGTAGACCCCCGAGTTTAAATATACATCAGGATGTGTTTGCCTCTGCATGTGTTTACGGGCTGAGAATAAGAGTCCCTCCCCTTTTTATTTCTTTCATGATTTTTGCTTTTCCTTTTTACACAGTATTTTCACTACCTTTATTAATGTTCTGTGTGGGATTATTTTATTGTATTTTATTATTTTATTTTGTTTATTTTTTATGTATTGTAGTTTATTCTGTTTTATTTTATCACATTATATTTTTTTCTGTTTTGTTTTTATTCTTGAAATGTTATGTGCCAGTACTTTCACTACCTTTACTAATGTTTTGACTGGGATTATTTGTTTTATTTTTATCTTATTTTCTTTCATTTACTTTCTTTTATTTATTGTATTTTATTCTATTATATTTTAGTTGGTTCTATTTTGTTTTTATTCTCAAGATTTTATGTACCAGTACTTTCAATACATTTACTTATGTTTTATGTGTGATTGTTTTATTAATTTTATTTTTAATATTTTATTTTTATTCATCGTATTTTATTTTGTTTTATCCAGTTTTGTTTTATTTTGTAATGTTTTACTTTATTTCATTTTAATCTATTCTGTTTTTTTGTTTTTAATTTTCACTGTACATTTCTACTGCTTCATTAGTCCACTGGCCAGTTGCAACCAACAAAATCGGTCTGTAGGATGGAGTCGGACTGAGAGAGCTTTATGATTAAGGTTGAGGTTTAGATAACTCTTTATAAGAAAAATAAAAGGGGGACGTGTTTTCTGTTTGCTCTTTGTACCACCCACTTGTTTCAATAAAAAGCTGAAATAAAGAAGTATCCTGCATGAATATTGGGTTTTTTTCAGGACATGACTACTGCCTGAAGACTACAGACTGAAACAATGGTCCTAAAAAGGCCGTTAACAGAAGCAAACACTTCTGTGCAGTTTGTTCAGAAACTCCCTCCCTCGTGCTGCTGAACACTCGGCTTCAGCACGGAGAGTTCGCTGTTTCCTCGGCTTCACTTTTGAATCTTTAATAAAAAAAAACATTTAGGATCATACCAGCGTTTTGCATTTTTTATTCCGTTTACTACTCGTCGGTGAACTTGAGGCTGCTGTGCGTGTAGTTGACGCTGTGGTGAGAACGGCTCTACCCTCAGAGGCAGCGGGGATTTTAGGGAAGAACCTGAGTGAGTTTTGCAGTGCAGTTAGCTTGTTTACGAGCAAACCGGCAACTAACTTCCCAACAAGACGAGTGGGGCAAATATGACCCGAGTTATACAAACCCTTAAATAAATATGTCACTGATATTAAGAGGGGTTTCTTCACAGAGGCTGTCTCTGAAGTGGAAAGACACAAATACTTCTGAAGCTGTTGCTACATGAGCAGAGAAAACAGAGAAAAAGCTGTTGTTTTTTTATTTTATGTGCTGTCATTTTTTGTTTTCTTTTTAATTTTATGTCCTGTAATTTTTTTTATTTTTATTTTATGAGCTCGTTTTTTGTTTTGTTTCTTTTCTATATGCTGCTGGGTTTTTTTTATTTTATGAGCAGTTTCTTTTTTATTTCATGTGCTGTTGTTTTTTTATTTTATGCGCCATAAATTTAATTTTATGTTTTTTGTTCTTAGGGTATGTCTTTTATGTATTTTATGGTGAAACTGAAAGCAAATTTTCAAATTTGTAGACAATAAAGTTTTCAAATTTATAAATTTGTAAATTTGTAAATTTGTAAATTCACACGATTTTGCTCAAGAGGTAGAAAACCTAAAATTACCAGAATGCACTGCACCACACCAGACATATAAGATTGTGCCGGTGGGTGACGTTATCAAAACTCGTACGTGTGAAACAATGGCAATGGCAAGAAACAATCCAGTATTTCAGTTGAACTGTAAACTAAAACAGGTTTCTAAAGAATCTGAGGTGAGTTTCACTGGCACTGTTCAGATGGAGGAAAGTTTACCACAGTTCATTTACACAATCTACCCGCATAGTTGTTGGGCAAAACTGGTGGAAAATTGCCAAAAATGCAAAAAAGTACATGACATAACACAAATGTGACTATAAATCAGAAAATCATTACAAAACTTGCATTTTGACCTCTACCTCTAAACTGTAGATCCAACTTGTACCAAATTTTCTGTGGATTATAACTGAACCAACGTCATCAAAAGTTATCAAAATTCTGTCAAAGCAAAGTGTTATCAAAGAAGAGCGATGCACGGTGGAGATTTGGACGCAAATAAATGAGCATCTGTCTGATTGTCAAAAAACCTGTTTGATCATTTTAATACATGTCTCTTAAACTGTTTAAGGTGTTGCTCCTACCGTGCTTTCAACTTTCAAAGGCCCACGCAGGCTTGAACTCAGGAACTGCAGCTTGCGGCTTTATTTTAATATGCACTTGCTAAATCGACACTATTTAGATAAAATATCTTTGACAGAAGTTTGAGACTCACAGCTCAGAACCCTTCAGATGAAATGTTTAAACTGCTTTGTTGTGTGCGTGTGCGTGCGTGCGTGTGTGTATGCGTGTGCGTGTGTGTGTGTGCGTGCGTGCGTGCGTGTGTGTGTGTGTGTGTGTGTGTGTGTGTGTGTGTGTCTGTGCCTCTTGGGGTTTTTTTTTTACTGCTTCAGCCTGAGGTGCTGCAAGGTGCTGCAAAATAAATCTGTGTGAGGGTGTTTTGCATTTTGCTGCATCATGCCCAATACGAAATCACTCAGAAACCAGTGTAGGCAGCTCTGCAACATGCTGTCATGCCTCCGTGCCATAATCTGCCCCAGTGCAGTGTGGGATTTATTGGATCACACTCAGTCACTTGAAGAGGCAGCGAGCAGCCGATTGCACTGTGCGATTTCATAACGAATCAGCCTTATCTCCACCGCTGTCAGACTCCATCATTGTTCTCTGCCTGTTACATCATTTGCAAGCTTGAGGTCAGCTGTTTTTCACGATATCAGCTGTACCTGAACGTCCCATGACTAAGGGCTCGGAGGATTTCTTTTTTTTTTTTCCCAGCACTTTGATTCCTAAAGATGAAGCCAGATCTGAAAGTCTGAGTCACACTGTACCTCTGTGTGCAATCTGTTTTACTTTTTGGCCGCTTGTATGAGAGCTTATAAGACAAAGCAATAGTACTATTAAATCTGTCTCCATGAGTCATCACTGCGTTTCCCCAGCCTTCAGTTCTGCAGGTCTGTCGGGAGCCTCTCCGTGTTTGCAGAGGAGAGGAGGCGATGCTCTATGTTCCCAGCAGCAGAGCGAGCTGAGCAAAGCTTTAAACGCTGCGAGCACCGAGCGAGGTTAAAACCATTTCAACTGTTAGTGAGAGCGTTGTCCTTCAAACAGGTTTTCCACAGTTGCATAGCAACAGCAATTGCCATGACCAGTGCTACCCGAGACAGCGGTTCAGTGTTACCAGTTACAAAGGAACTGCCTGCTTACACGCATGGGACGCCTGCAACCCTGCATCCTGTTGCCTACGGCATCACACAGTGTGCAAAGATGACAGCCACAGACGGCAGCGAGGCTCCGTCGCTCAACACTTCCTGATAGGATGCTCCTAAGATAGTGTTGCCAGGCAACAAACCCAATTTCAGGCAGCGAAACAGAGTTATGACTGAAAATGTATTCAGAGCAACACAATTATGACAAAATAAGAGCAAAAAACAACCTGCTAAGTAGTTACGATGGTGATTAGTACAGCAAACAATTTCCCGTTAACACAAATCACAGCGTGTTTTCTTCATGATCAACAACCAATCCTATTGCTGAGCAAAAAATATCCATTACATAACACTGTTGAGTCTGTGCTCCACCAATTATCAGCGTTAGAGATGCTGTAGTCGTTTAGTTCGTGAGTCTCCGGAGGCTCGTGCTCTCCTGCTCTCCTGCAATATGTAAATTCCCACTACAACCTTCCACTCTGCAGCCCTATTAGCTGATAAAAGGATGAATATTTATCAACCCTGCGCACACATTAATCACACTATCTCAGTACAGAAAGAAGGCACATGGGGTAACAGCTGCCCCTCTGGAGGAAGAAACACTTCAACAAGTCAACTCACTTATATTTGTTTGAGTCCAAAACGCCTTGCAATAACCACGTTCAGCAAAACAGCTTTGCCGTAAAATCTATTGCTTGCATTTTTGTTGCCAGCGAAGAATCAAGCAAGAAGATGTTTCCAGGTCAAATTTAGCATGTGGGCTTAAACCTGCGTGAGGAAAGCTGCAAAGTTAGTAGCGATCAAAGTCAAAGATTTTGCGCGAGTTTCGGCAAAACAGACAGTGGGACAACAGAAAGGCAGCCAAGTTTGGAAATTTAGTGAAAGGATGTCGTGTCATCACTGTTGCTCGACAGCAGTTCAATACGGTTCAATCAAGGTTTAGAGAAGTGATACTCAACTTAAGACCCCCTGATAGGGTGCCAGGTGGCCCCCCAACCATTTTCTAATTCACAGTAAAAAATAAAGCAATTCACTGGGAACTGTTTTTGTACTATTAGTAAAGTTAAGGTGTCAAAGTGCATAAAACAACATCAAAACAGAGCTTGTTCAACAAAAAAAGTGCCAGTGGAGGATCCCCCACACCCTCCGACAGAGGTCCTAGCTAAGACCCTAATGTCCCAAAAGTCAAACATCCTAAAATCAAAGAAATGTCCGTAATTCCTTAAAATGCCCTAAAATCTGCAAAATTTTAGAAACTTCCTAAAACCCTACAAATGTCCAAAATCTTAGAAACATCCTAACATCCCAGAGATGCCCTAAAATTCTAGAAATGTCCTTAGATCAGAAAAACCAGAATCTTAGATGCATCCTAAAATAGCAGAAATGTCCTAAAGCCCTAGATACGTTCAAAATCCTACAAAAATGGCCAAATACTAGAAATATCCTAAAATTAGAAAAAGGTCCTGAAGTCTTAGAATTGTTCTAAAATCTGACAAATCCTGAAAATGTCCTGAAATCCTAAAAATGCCCTAAAATCCTCAAAATGTCCTAAAATCATAGAAATGTATGTCTGGGGCTGCTGTGACTGGCCCCTGGTCTGATGTCATTTTGCAAAAGTGGCCCCCCAAGCAAAGCAAGTTGAGTATTTTATAAATTTAGCAACCTCCAATTTCACTATTTCACCAGATCCTGGTTGTTTTCTAGCAAAAATTGCCAGCCTGCATGTAGAAGGTAGATTTTGATCATTTCTGTCCACTACTGAGATCAGCTTTGCCGTCCTCTCGTGCGATCTTTGGCTTTGGTTATAGGAAGAATAAGTTAAAGTCTAACTTACGATTTGTGGTGGTGGAGGGTGTGGGCGTGATGGTTATTGGAGGCGTTCGCTCTGTGCAGGCGCTCGAGCCTCTCCTTCTCTTTCTCCACGAAATTGGTGTTGGTGCCGGTGCTGGTGGAGGGCACTCGGGTCAGCCGACTGTGGGCCCGCGGCTGATCCCTCGGTGGGATTGGAGGAGGGGGAGGCGGAGCTGGGGCCGGGGAGGAGATCGGAGCCGGGATCTGGGTAGGTATCGAGATGGACGGTGGGGCCGATGCCGGAGCAGGAACCGGGATCGCCGTCGTACTGGTGCTGTTGGAGCTGTTGTAGGAGTGGTGGGTGGAGGAGTGGTGCTGGTGGTGCTGGTGGTACTGGTGGTGATGGCTGTGGTGCAGGGGGATGGAGGAAGGAGGCTGTGGAGGAGCTTGGTATTGGCTGTTGTGGTGGTGGTGATTCTTGGTAGACATTGACTGGGTTGGCGGAGGCGGCGGAGGAGGAGGGGGAAGAGGAGGCTCGGGGGGAGGAGCAGGTGGAGGAGGAGCAACAGGTTGCCGGTCCAAACGCAGGTCTTTGTTCTCCTGGCTGAGCCGGTCCAGTTGGACCTCCAGCTCCTCGATTCGGCGCCGCTGTGTTTCGAGAAGCTTCTGCTGGCTCTCAATGATGTTGTTTAGTTCAAGAAGGTACTCCACGGCCCGGTTCGGGCTCTCCGGACTGCCCTGTCCTGGGCCTTGATTAGTATCCATGACGACCTGGTCTAAGACTAACGGCCAGGGCACCTCAGGCTGAACAACGACTGGGAATGCCCAGTGAGCAGGGTTCACCAGTCCTAAATCCTAAACTACAGAGTGTAAATGCTGTTGGCTGTTACAGTTGGTTGAATCCAGGTTGGACCAACTTCTGCATGAGATGAAAAAATGCTGCCTGAGTCACAGCCACAGCTGGTGCAGAGCCAAAAGCTAGCTCACTGAGTGTTAGCGGCTAGCAGATTGGTGACGCAGGTAAATGAGCTAGCAGGCTAAAGGCTAAAACTGAAAAAGGCTCAACACAACAGAGAAGAACTCGCCCCAGAGCCTTTCTATGTACTCTACTGTCTAATCTACAACCTAATGTCTAAATAACTACAAAACTACTCCCTATGGCCCTAAGCCCTACACCCTAAAAACTACACTACCCTTCACCCTCCCCCCCACCAGAGGTAAGTGGGGGGGAGAGGACTTTTCTTCTTTGAGTTCTGATTCGAGGATCAAGATGGACCTCGTCCTCGCTGGCTCCAATCAAAGAGGTATACCGAGTCTTCGACCATCCCCTGGTTCAGTCAGGTGGCTCTGTTGAGGTTCAGACCCATAATAGTTTGAAAGAGGACAAAAATAAAGACAGAAATTTGCCTCCCCCCCACAAAAATCAGTTCTGTTTGTCAGTGAGTCAGTTGTATCCACTCTTTGCACTCCATGCAGAAGATCAGAACATCGGTTTCCAAGAAGCCGGCATGGAAACTTCAGCTAACAGAGACTTTATTTGTCCCTCTGTGACAAAGATATTGCATCTTATCATTGTATCAGTGACAGGAAGCTGGTCCAGCACCACATGTGATATTCTTTCCATCCAATATAAGTGGGGGTTTTTTTCCAGCAGAAATGCAGTCTGCAAGAATGCGCACAAACTCCCAAACAAGCTGACTAACCAGTAGCTCCCCTGTTGTGCCTCATCATAATAAAATCCCGGGGTCAGAACCCCTGTGGTTATTCTCCAAATCAAGAGTTTTCTGAGCAGAGAATTCAGTTCAGACCCTCTTCGTCAACAAAACCCAGAGAAATCAACACAATGCAAAGCTCCACAAAACGAAAACGTAACGTCCGTCGAAGATCATCTCCTGACAAACACTGAAGAGGAGAGCTTCACCTCTTCCTGGTCCATGGGTTCACCTGCAGGCCTCAGCCCGGTGTCCTGCACTCGCTCTGTCAGAGGAAGTGATGCGCAAAGGTTAAATGTCATGTCAGATGTCTGTCTTCTTCCTGGACACAGAGAGGCAACTGGGATTCACCGTCATTATTCTCCCGCAGGATGGCGTATTCAGATCCTTCTTTGTGTCATCAATCGGATTCATGAAAGAGAAAGAAAGAAAGAAAGAAAGAAAGAGCAGATGAGAAGACAGTCGGGCAAAGACACTCAAAATGACAGACGGCCAAGGGACAGTCACAGCCGCCAAATACATGTTTCTAGGATTTTAGGACATTTCTAGGATTTTAGGATGTTTCTCAGAATGTGGGACATTTCTAGGATTTTAGAGCATTTCTATGGTTCCTGGACATATCCAGGATTTTAGGGAATTTGTAGGACTTTAGAACGTTTCTGGGATTTCAGCATGGTTCAGGGATTTTAGGACATGTCTAGGATATTAGGGCATTTCTAGGACTTAATGACGTTTCTAGTATTTGAGGACATTTCTAGGATTTTAGGATGTTTCTAGTTTTTAAGAACATTTCTTGGATTTAAGTATGTTTCTAGGATTTTAAAACATTTCAAGGATTTTAGGACATGAATGGCCTATTAAGTACTTGTGTCGGGGTACAAGGGATCCTCTACTAGCATTTCTCTTTATTTTGCATAAACAAGCTGTATTTTTATGCTGTTTTATGCACTTGACTACCTTATGTATACTAAAAGTACAAAAACAATTCCCAGTGTGAATCACTTTATTTGTATTGTAAATCAGAAAATGGTTGGGGGGACCACCTGCACCCTGTCAGGGGCCAGATTTGTCCCACGACCTGCAAGTTGAGTATCACTGCAATAAGTAGTAAAGCAGGTAAGACAGAGTCAACGGGAAATATGAACCTTTAATTTTTTTTCTTTTACCATCATTTTGTCTTTGCCCTCTCCACTCATTCACTTCCTCTTTTATCTTATATTTTCTCACCTGTTTCTTATCTCTTTCATCTCGTCCTTCTTTTATTTTGTCTCTTTCTTGCCTCTCTTTATTTCATCCTTTCTCTGCCCTCTTCCTGATCTCTTTTTTCTTCTACTCTCCTTCCATGTGCTGTTGTCTTTCTCTATTTAGTTTCCTCTTTTCATGTAGTTGTTAGCCTCTCATCTCAATCCCTTTCATTTCTGTCTCTCTCTCCTCCTCTGTGGTTGCTAGGAGTGTGAGGTCTCTCAGCCCATAAATACCAATGACATGCTCTGTCTAAGCCATCAGAGACAAGAAAAATCATCACACCCCATCAGCCTCTCCTCCTACACTCTATCACCATCCCTCCTCCGTCTTAGTCCACCTCTTTCTGTCTCTCTCTCTCTTTCATTTTCTTTCCTTTTTTCCTCTCTCAGAAATCCTTTGCTGTTTTGCATTCTCATATGCTCACTCAATAACTATTCACTGCTGCACCTCTTTAAAGTCTTGCATTTTCCTAAATTTTCTGCATCTTATACACCCTATTTTAGACCGTATTTTTTTATTTATAAAGGTTTTATTTATTTTCTTTTCCATCTTGCGCTACGCATTCAGTGCATTCAATTTTTATCCTTATTTTATCTAGTTTTCCTAGCATTATCAAGTGGGTTTTATCCATTTGAAGATGCATTCTATGTCTTCTGTTCTGATCTTATTTTGTTTTTACATGCAGGTTTTATTAAATCCTCATGTGAAGCACTTGGTGCATGTCATTCTTTCTTGTAAAGGACGTTGGGCTGCATTTCTTGTTTGAAAGTTGCTATACAAATAAAGTTTATCATTATTACTTCTGGGTAATGTCCTTCCCGTGTCAAAAATGTGCACACTTATCAGTAATGTGCAAAGTTTTGCTGCTTTAGAAAAAGTTTCAGCTGAAGATACTGCACCACACACACACACACACACACACACACACACACACACAGAACAGCTAGCTCTCAGTCTCTATTGCAAAGCGGCCAAACAGTTTCCGTTTTTATATCTCTTCCCATTAAGCACATTCAATTATTCATGACTCACTAACTGACCACCATCCCTCTCTGCCTCTCTCTCTCTCTGTCAGCGTCTCTCTGCCTTTTCTCTCTGTATTTTCGGGCTCTCTGCAGATTGTTGGCTCACGCCGCCTGAACGGTCTGTTACAAACACACTGTATATGTAGTCAGGCAGAAACTGAGGCATCTGTGATGGTGTGTGTGTTTACTGAGCTCCCATTTCTGACACTGAATGGCATTTGTAAAAGTGTTTTCTTGAAATTATTTTTATTTTATCATTAAAAAGTGTGATTTTTAGATAAATTACAAAAAAAAGCTTGGAAAACGGAAAATAATTACTTTTTGTCATTTATTTTGGACCCTATTGTTTACTGCTTATATCAAAGTATTGTAATTTACTGTATTACTTGTAAGTCATTGTATTACCTCTGGTGAGGTATTTTTTTTAAATGCCCATTTGGGTTTCTAGCCTCTCTAGCACCTGTTTTTCTGTCTTCTTTTTGTCCTATTTTTTGTTTTTAAATGGTGCGAATAAATAAAATGAAATGAAAATGCTAGAATGCCACATCTTACAGACTGAATCACCAAATCCACTAAATCTTACAGACTGCAACCAGCTGAAACTTCTCCCGGTAAGAATTAACTTCAGTGGTTCACTATTCGAAAGGTTTTTAGTGAATCATCTGCAGAAGTCTCTTCTTCTCCAAAACAAACAGACCAGGTGATTTGAACCGGTAAAAAACACTGAATAAATCAGTTTCACGTAAGGAATCTCTGCTCGTTGCAGAGGGGCTGCAAACTTCAGTGGCTGACACCACTGTTTAGTTTGTTTGGGTTTAAGTGTTCAGGGTTAATCTGGTAAAAACGCTGAAAACAACAGTTTCACATTACAAATCACCAGTCGCTTCCCATTACAGATTATAGTAAAACTTTAGTAAAAGTGATATTTTCAAAACATCGATAAAACAACGTGGAGCTGACTGTGTTTCCACTGAGTGATCTTCTGTGACTTCTACTCTGGTGATAACATCCCAGTAACCATGGCGATGGATGTTCAAAATATTAGCAGCTTTAGTTCTATTGCAGCCACCGCACTAGACGTAATTATTTCCAATCCAAGGCCACGTAGGCATTAAATCTTTTTTGCAATAAATGGGAGTTTCTTCGAAACTGACATGTTTCCATTTGGTGTATTTTATAGTCACAATTTCAGTTTGATTAATTTGAGGGTTAATGGAAACCCGCCCACTGTTTCTTTAACGCCACTGTGCGTGTCAGAGCTGGGCTGTTGGCCTAGCACCTGCTAATGTGTGCTCACCTCTTTGCTCTGATAACATTTTCACGATAAAGTTCAGTTTTTCTCTGATGCTTCTCGACCCGGAGGAGCTGTTAACCACGGTGGCCGATGTGAAAACACAAATGTTCCAGTCCGTTACCAGTGATTGGTTTGTCCTTTCTGGGTTACTGTAGACAAATGGCAGTGCAACATGGCGACCTCTGTAGACGAGGACCTGCTCCCTATGTACATATAAACCAGTCAGTCTAAGGTAACAACAACACAACCATTCCAATTTTCAGGTCATTATTCATACTCTCTTTCTGACAATATATTCCCCTAAATCCCACACACCGGAGCTTTGACTGCATTAAAGAGCAACTTAAAGCTGAATTAATTTTCTCTGGCTAGTACTTCAAACAAGTCTGGTCATGTGAACCTGCAGAGTGATCAGCTGAATCAGCAGCTCATCTTGGCTTTATAGTTTCAGCATGTTTATTTGTGCAACCAACAAGTTCACATTCCAAGTCATCACATGTTGCCACTTTGTCAGCAGACTTTTGTGTCTGCACATTACATTTTATCATCATCGTCATCTGCTGTTGACGTTCCAGATGTTCCGCTAGTGACGCTGGTATGTCAATAAAGCACATGGTTTGAAGACGCTGCCTGTGGTTATGTTTAGGCAACAAAAGCACATGGCAACCAACGCCAAATGTCAACAAAAGCACATGCTGCAATGGATAGTTTGGTTTAGGTAAAATGGGCACAGATTAAAAAAAAAAATGACATTCAGACAGGAAGCAAACACTGGATTCCCACATGAATCTCCAGGTTTGTTGGATCCAACAGACGCCACCTGTCCGTGTATCATGCTGACGCAGCAGGTGACCTCCAACTGTCCGCTTGCGTTCTAAGATGGCGCCACCTGGCTGCATATCATACAGCCGCAAAAGGTGGCTTTTCATGCCCAAATCACTGCAAAAGTGGAAGTATTTGACATTTTCTGAATTTTCTGAAAATGTGCTGGTCTGACCTACAACTTCACTGTTGTGGTTCACTCTAGATGCTCTCATAGCATCTTTTTTAGAGAGAGAAAACTGTAAAAAGCCACTGGACACTACCTGACAAACAGCAGAGAGACACAGTTCACAGAGACAGAGATCAGCTGATGAACACAGTGAAGCATTTAGCAGCTAAAGAGGCATATTTCCTCCAGGAGATGGTGGAAACCAAAAATAGAGCTAAAAGACAGAGAATAGAGGACAAACACAAAGACTCCTTATGAATGTTGCATGTGGAAATAAGCAGCTGTTGATGGTGATGATGATGTATCAAAGTTTCCTCTGGCCCCGAGTGGCCAGAAAAAAAACAAAAACGAACTACTTCAAGTTTCCAGAGTCATTAACAAACCTTCGCTCACAAACTCCAGTCATATAACATGTGCTTGTTCCAAATAAGCCTTGAAATATTTATTTCACGAGTTGTGAAATAAATCCTGACTCTGAGTACAGTATGTTCTTTATATGCACACAGAATTGATTAAAGTGTGGGCGGTTTAAACATTTTTTTTTCTTATTCAGATTTATATTATTTCAGCTCCATTTAACAGGACTATTTTTAATTGGCCAATTTTACAGTCATGTTATCTGCCATCGACACACACACACACACACACACACACACACACACACACACATACACACACACAGAGAGTAGTTCATACAGCCCACACATATTTTACACACACACACACACACACACACACACACACACACACACACACACACACACACACAGACACAGCGCACGCACATGCATGCAAACGTACACGTGAAACACATCACATACAAACACATGCACGCATCACACACTAAACAGTTTACACAGGCTGCACATGCACACACACATACCAGTCCCGGTGGCCTACATAGCGAACAGTTACATACATGACACACATACCAGTGCACGCACGCGCGCGCGCACACACACACACACACACACATGCACACTAACACACACACACGGACACAATGCAGCATCCCGAAAAAAGGAATAAAAACAGGCAGCAGAGTCTCACAGGTTTCAGCGGCTCCTGCAGAGGTGATGGAGGGATGAAGGTGGGGGAGGAGGAAGAGGAGGAGGAGGAGGAGGGAGGATTATTGATCCCTGCTCATCCCTCTATCTCCTCCTCCACTGCTGCTGTCACCATCATCTCCCACCGAAAAAAAACCCCAAAAAACACAAGTCCACCGATTTTCCTCTCTTCTTGATCAGATCATGATCAATTCAATCCCTCCATCTCGCCCTCTCTCTCTTCCTTCATATATTCCTCTGCTCGGCTCTCTGCTGCTGCTGCTGCTGCAGGCCCGGCTCCTCTTCCTCCTCCTGCTTCCTCTTTTTCTTCTTGTTGCCGAGTCAATCTCTTTCTAATTATCATTCCTCTGCGTCTGACAGCCGAGCTATCCGCTGCTGCAGAGCTGATGATCCCCCCTTTCTTTCTCTCTCCCTCCCTCTCTCTCTCTCTCTCTCTCTCTCTCTCTGTGCGCGTGTGAACGGACGGTGCTTTGGTTATTATCACTGGTAAAATATTAGTTTTTTTCTCCTCCGCTGTTCTGCCGTAGAAAGAGGAGGAGGAAGGAGGGAGGAGGTGTCGAGTCCAGACAGGCTGCCTGGATGGATGGATGGATGGATGGATGGATGGATGGATGGATGGATGGATGGACGGATGGAGGAGGTGGAAACAGAAGAGTGGAGAAGGAAGAAGGAGAAAGGAGGGAGGAAAAGTGTGCGTGTGTTGGCGGCAGAGAGGAGAAACGCGCACCGTCACGCGGCGACAAGCGCAGAAATCACATCACCGCTGGTTTACCGCACAACCCGGAGCAACCACATGTGTCACAGAGGATGTCAGAGGCTGTGGTGCAAATGTTACAAACATAAAGGACTTCAGACGAGACGCAATACAGCGGAATTATCCAGATACTACAGATTAACGTCAACAGAACAGATTATATGCGCATGATCAGAGGCTGCAGGTAAAAGTATTTACTCTGGGTCGACCGATACTGTCTTTTCAGGGCCAATACTATATACTGATATACCTATTATTAGTAGTTAATGAGGCTGATAACAGATATTTAAAACTGATGTGAATTTACCATAAAAATAAAAATCTTGCTGTTAATATTTAGAATCTGGAATATAACAAACTCCAACACAAAATTTTGTTTAAATGCCTTCAGTAAATGTTTGATAAAAACTGAAACTTCCAACATCATTTACAGCAAGTTCCCTGCAACTTTTTTTCTCATAAAGTCAAGGGAAAATTAAAATAAAAATAAAAATATCTCCCTGGGGTTTTACAAAGGAAAAGTTCCTCTTATGCTGACACTTTATTTGCACTTTTGTAATGTATTAATTTTATCTGCAATCAATAAAGTAAAACAACAATACAGATAATTGGCGAAATGCTAAACATTGGCTCCAATTATTGGCCAGGCTGATAATCTGTCGACTCTTTCTATTTACCAACCTAACTTGCGTCTATGTTGCTCTGTAGTACCGAAACCATGCTGCATCCCAGCTATCAATTTTTGGTTCTAAAAACATTCTGAGAACGTTTCAGTGGCAAGTTTTCTTTAGGTTCCCAGAACGTTGTTCTTAAGTTGTTTTTTTTTATTGTTAATATATCACGATCATTTTTATCTATAAAGGTCTGTAATTTCAGTCCTCAATAACATTTTCTAAATGTTCCCTTAAAAATGTTCTTCCTTTGTTCTAACATAACACTGTGGGAACTTTTTATAAAAGAGCATTTTATGATCTGTCACCTCTCAGCATTACCAAAACATCCTTAGAATGATGCAGTTAAAATGTTACATCTTAGTCAGCATTAAACCTTACAGGAACATAATGTGAAGTGATAAACATCCTTAAAACGTTCTTTGAACATTAGATTAAAATGTTTTCATTAATGCATTATTGCAACTTGTAGGTAATGTTAGCCAATGTTGTGGGAATGTTCCCTGCTACTTGGGATTACACCAAACTCCACACACGAACTATACTCAGGTTAACCTTCAGGGACCCTGCTGCGGTAAAAGAGTCGGGGCTAGGTTTGGGCGGTATCACGCTACACCAGGGTATTCAAAAATCCCAAAGGTATATTTTGGAATGCCATCATTAAAACAGGCGCTCCTCTTTCTATTAAGCTCGTTGTATGTAGTGCACAGCATGCACCACCGGCGTTCAATCTCCAGCAAAAGATTATGGACTGAAGCCAAACCATGATGTGTTACACCAAAATCACATACACAAACTACACGTATGTATCACATCGTAGACATGGCCGATTAAAACCTGTCAGGGGGATGACAGTCCAGAGACCACATGTACGGACCCAACACAACACAAAAGATCTAAAAGTTATTTTAGCACAACAGCCTGCTTGTTTATTATTATTATTATTTCACATTTTGTGGCCAATTTAAGAGTTTAAGAGAGTCCAGATACACTAGCTGCACATATTTCTGTCAGAGCGAGACAGATAAATCAGCCTGTATCGGGCTTTCTGCAGATCTATCAGTACCTGAGTTACTGGGTTTGAGGTGATTTTTAAACAGTGTCGCTAGGCGGGTTTCCATCTCAGATTTTAGTAAAACTTCAGTGATATTTTCGAAATGTCAATAAAACACAACATGGAGCTGACTGTGTTTCCACTGAGTGATGTTGTGCCACTTCTCCTCTGGTGATAACATCCCAGTAACCATGGTGATGGATGTTAAAAACGTAAGCAGCTTTATTTCTATTGCAGCCACCAAACTAGCCGTCATTATTTCCAATCCAAGGCCACGTAGGATTTCTGGAGGCTGATAGTCCACGATTTCACAGAGGAGTTGTGAATTCAAAACTTCCAGATGATCCGCTCGACTTTCTCAGAGTTATGTGATGCAATAACAGCTCTTGTAGCTCCTCTTTGACTCTTTGTGTTACATTTGAAAAAAAGTGTTTCCACTGCAGTTTTGTGAAATAGGACTTTTTCGAATTGCCTGAAATACCACCTCATGCGCCCATAAACACTTTTTTCTAATATTTTTCGAAAATGACATGTTTTCATTTGGCGTATTTTATATTCGCAATTTGAATTTGCTCAATTTGAGGGTTAATGGAAACCAGCCTAATGCGACCAAGACCTGTGATCCAGGTGCTGCTGCGTGCAGGTCCAGAGCATCAACACCACTAATCTGTGAAGTATGAAAATGCCAGAAAATAATGACTTTCAAATGTTTTGTTTTGTCCGATCAATAGTTCAAAACCGAAATTGACGTGTTTCCATTTGGTGTTTTTTACATTCGCAATTTCAGTTTAGGCATTTTGACAGTTAATGAAAACCAGCCGAGAGTTTAGGGGTCGACAGATTAGCCAGATCAGCCTGGCCGATTATTGGAGCCAATATTTGGCATTTTGCTTGTTATCTGCATCTGCGTTTTATTTTAATAACTGCCGACGAATTTAATCAATCAAAAAATTTAAAGAAAGTTCAAGCAGGGGGGAAACTTTTACTATGTATAACCTCGGGAAGCTACTTTTATGCATTCAGCTTTTACTTAAATTTTCACTTTACTTTATACTTTTATCAACTTAAAAAAAAAGTTGCTGGGAACTTTCTGTATATAATGTGTACCAAAGACATTTAAACAAAGTTTTGTGATGGAGTTTGTTGTAATCCAAATTCTAAATATTGACAAATATTTTAATTTTTATTGTAAAAGTGTACTAGTTCCAAATATCAGTTATTGGTCTTATTAATTACTAATATCGTTATTGTCGTCTACCCTGAAAAAACAATATCTGTCAGCCCCGACTAAAGCTACTACTAGAGTTTGTCCACCAGTGAGCACTGAATCATGATTTTTACACTTTAAAATGTTCAAAATGTCTCTGGTCACATTTTTTAACTAAATCTAAAATATTTATCAGCCAATATGTTGTTATTGTACTTTTTTTTATCCCTACTTTCCGCAGACGGAGCCAATAGATTAAAGTCTAGTCCACGTGTTACCTTCCTCCGGCTCCGCTGCCTTGTGAATCGACGTTGTCTCAGCTCCGGCAGTCCGGATGATTGCGGATCAGATACGCAAGGCTTCTATTTTTGCCTGACGCTGGATTACTTTGCATCAATTCAGCCGAATTCAGCACAGAGCAGACAGGAAGTCAGACAGCGACACAACATTAAAACATACAGTTAATTTTCATGATAAAACACTCCGTGTTTACATCTGATCGTATTTCATTTAACTACATCAACAAAATGGCACAATAAGCAGATGGTTTTCAGAGGTCACTACCGACAACACGGACAAAGAGAAGATAATTACAGAAAACCACAAAATTATCCTTTTTATAAAGACAACCATAGAAAGGACATGGCAACACCACATCGGCAGTTCGGCTGATCCGGCAGTGTTGCGCCGAGCCGCACTCAAACCGCAACCGGTGGGATTTGATGAGGGAGCAAAATCGCAGCTGAGCCGTACCACAACGCACATGCAAACGGTGGAAATCCACAGTTAGCCTTCCAAATATTGACACCAGGTCACAGTGTGGACGCGTTCGTACAGGAGACACATTGACCTGATGAGACATTTGAGCTCAGCGATCTGCCTGAGAGTACCTGAGCGAGGACGCACACGAGCCAACAAATCCACGTGACTCAATCTATACAACACGTGGAATCAAACACTTTACAGCAAATCCCGTTACACGAGCACAAGCCCGCCAATCTCACACACGATGGACCGCTATAGTCGATACTTTGGATCCTGACAAATGTGCAATAATAAGATGAGTACAGGGCCCTGAGGGATCTGGGGCCCCTGGGCAGTTTCCAAAATCTGAATAAAGATTCTGTCCAGAAAGTAAATCTGAGGTAAAAATGCAGGAGGCTGCTGCTCTGAACGAAATAACACCATACTGACGCTGAGATGACGGGACGCGTAAAGCACTCACGCTGCGATCATGTGATGTCGGAAGGTTTTAGTTTCCGAGTTGGGAAGTTGTTCTTCCGAATTCGTTGTGTTCATGAGCTTTGAGGTCGTAAAGTGGGAAAACATGGAAGCTACAAAGAGGCCGGGTTGCATTTTAGTGCTAAGAGTTAAAACAAGAGGTTGATAGCCAGATTACTTATCAATATCAGGACATTTTTCCAATTTTATGACTTTTCTCAGACTTCAGGACATTTTTGGGATTTTGGGACATT
The DNA here is from genome assembly GCF_026936395.1 of Plectropomus leopardus. Taxonomy (NCBI): domain Eukaryota; kingdom Metazoa; phylum Chordata; class Actinopteri; order Perciformes; family Serranidae; genus Plectropomus; species Plectropomus leopardus. The sequence continues at coordinate 1,909,106 of NC_142184.1, read as the reverse complement.
TCTAGGATTTCAGGACACTTCTATGATTTTAGGACATTTCTAGGATTTCAGGACATAGGTAGAATTTCAGGATATTTCTAGGATTTCAGGACTTTTCTAGGAATTTAGGACATTTCAAGGATTTCAGGACATTTCTAAGATTTGAGGACATTTCTAGGGGTTGGGTACCTAGCACTCTTTTGGCGGCCAGATTTGGCCCACTTGCCACAGGTTGAGAATCACTGATCTACAGTCTAAAAATACTCCAAAGATGATTGGCAGTTCAACGGGCTGAATAAAGACCCACTAATCAAAGGACATTTTACAGAAGGTGACACACAGAGAGGAAGATATTTAGAGTCCAGGGGCTGTATCAGGATCAGGCCTGCAGACATCAAACCAGCTGAAGCTTCGATACTCCGGATCAATAACGATCATTGATCACGCTGATGGTTATAGACCATGCATGCTAGAAGTAGGAATGTCATGAGAGTATTTTAGGTTTTTGGTCTCGTTCTGTTCGCGGTGTTTCGGCATTGTGTGACAGGCAACCCAATTAACCGTCAGCGCTAATTAACGATGCGAGCACGAGCGCTCCGATGTGAAATCACTTCCGCGGAAAAGCGTTTAAATAAAGATTTCGAATAAAAAAATCACAGCAGCTGAAGTTGATCCTTTCTGATGTCTGCGGACATTCAGAGCAGGAAACACACAAACACACGCACGCACACGCCGTCCATCACACACACGCGCGCACACACACGCGTAGCTGCAGTCTCGCGCAAACATCAGGCAGGTTAAATAAAGCTCAGGTACCTGAACCGCTGCTGCTGTGAGTGTGTCCTCTGTCCTCTGCTGCAGAATAACAGTAATCCCCATCACACACACCAGTGTGTGTCATCAGGACGCTGCTGGGAGCTGTGGCCGCAGACGGCGCCAAAGATCCTCTCCTAAAAAACAGGAGCGCTCACTCTGTCTCTGTTTTTCACTGCGCATTTTACCTCCGAGCTTCAAAATTTACTGCTTTCTGCACTAATGCTGCCTTCATGTGCTCCTCGGAAATATCGTTTTTATAAGTTACTCCACCTGTTGACTACATGAACCGCCCTCCAAAGTCGGAATCACTAGAGTGAAATTGGGAAATTTCAGTGATATGAGTTGCCGAGTCGTTACGCTTGCGCGATGTCTCAGCAGAAATGCGGAGAGCATGGAAACAAAGCCCCAGGAAGTGCAGCAGGTGTTGTTTTTTACATAATGGCCAAAGACTGGACATCACCCCAACTGGCCACATGATGCACACTGGCCACTGACTTACATCGGGAGAGAGACGTCTGTAAATCAGTAAATAATTTTTTTGTGAACGCCAACCCCCCCAGGACTCCTATCACTATCTAGATTTAAATAATCTAGTTCAATAACGTTTGGAAAGTTTAAAAGAGCCACAAGATTACATATTTTAGACCGCCATTCAAGCTAGCGAGGCTCTAATACAGAAGTTGGTCACTCCAACTGCGGGAGTTACCCGCTTGGGCGCACCTGGCTGCAGTTCGTCTCTAGTGCACATAATCTATTAGATCTGAGGATTTTACACAATGCTACACCAGAAAAAGAGCTTTTTCTGCTTCATGAGCCAATGAGCAGCTCTCATAGAAATGAACGAGGCCCCGCCTCCATAACTGCATCCAGACTTCCTATAATACATCCATATTCAAGAGTCGCAATCACGGTTAGAACATCTCAATGATGCACGAGTTGCAGAGATTTGATGCTTGTGTGACGTTTAAGGGCAGCAGAAATGGTGGAAAACATGGAAACAGTGTCAACAATTGGTGGTAAAAAATTATGTATTTGGTTATTTTGTTCCAAGTAGCTATAATTTACTTTTAGTAGTTTCACATTTTAGTATCTGCATCAATTAGCTGCAACAAGCAAGCAAACTTTAAACTCTAGAGCATGCCAGGTGAGGATACTAACACTGATAACAACGTAGTTTTACAATACGAGTCGCAGACTTCGTAAGCATAAACACGGTGGGCAAAAGTCAACTTTTGGTCTATGGGAAGAAACCTTTTTTTATTAATTGATATAGTAAATATCTAATTTGATCATATGTTGAGTGCAATATGGTCTTAATGTTAACTGCTGTCCATTTAGAGTGACCTAGATTAAAAATAAAAATAAATAAAAATGTAGTTCATAGAATATGGGAAAAAATATATAAACATATAAATAAATGGGACAACCTCTTGTTTAAATGCTCTCAGCATCAAAATGCCACCTCAAAGCTCATGAACACAAAGATTTTTTTATGCATGTTGGAAGAACGACTTCCCAACTCTGAAACTAAAACCCTCCGACATCATATGAAAGCAGCATAATAACCGGCCACAAAAACAAATAAACCCAAGAATGAACTAATCTAATCTAATTAACGACAGTTACGAGGAAAGGTTGGAAGTTTTCATGAAAAGTGTCTTTGCAGTTGTGAAAAACTGAAAGAGCAGAGCCGTGAGAGGAGTCTGAAAACAGCAGCGAAGTGAGCGCTCGCTGCTTTTCTCTCCTCTCTGATGGCTCTGTTCATCAGCATCCTGCATGCACTTGTGTTACTGCACCTGCAGCTTGCCGCCTCCTCCTCCTCCTCCTCCTCCTTCTGCTCCCTGTCAACTTCCTCCTCCAACACCTTCTATGCCTCCTCCCTCGCTGCTCATGCTCTCACTGCATCTTTCTCTCCTCATCTTTGTCCTGCTTTGCATCCCTCTCTCTTTTCTCCCTCCCTCTCTCTGTTCCTCATCTTCCTCTTCCTCCTCTTTCTTTTCCATCTTATCATGCTTCTTCATCTCCTCCTTTATGGCCCTTATGCTCCTCTCTCTATCTTCTCTCTGCTGTTACTTCTCTTTTCCCCTCCTTCACCTCTTCCCACTTTCTTTCCAGCTTCCTCCCATTTAAATGACTTCAGGTTAAGTGTTACAAGTGGAGAATATAAGGAGGGGATGAAGAAAGGAGACAAGAAATGGAGTGAGGGAGGAGGAAAGAGGAGGAGGCACTGAGGAAAAGAAGAGAGAGAGATGGAGGATGAACAAGGAGAAAAGAGAGAAAGCGTGTCAGAAGGAGACTGACTGCTCTAGTTTCATCTCTGACGTCAGCCAGAGGCTTGACGCAGAAATAAGACGTCACACCAGGAAACCAGAGTCCCGCAGAGCGCCATTTTGGACCCGACAAAACGAGAAGGAGCGCGAGAGAAAAGCAGAACATTTCCACTGAGCCGCTGATGTTAACCCTTTCAGCTGGAGAGGGACACCGGCTGCGTTTCCTGGCAACATTTCACATCTGCTTCAATGGAAAAACATTTGTATTTGTTACATGATCATAAGTAAATATTTGCAATCACGGTCATAACCAGGATTTTGGCTGCGCAGAGATCCGGCCCTGCATCCCCAGATCATTGAAAACCCCCAAAGACAATAGAATTTTAGAGACCACACAGTAACTCAGTAATACCCCTATCTGTTCTTCTTTATTACTATATAAGAGTTGTTGGGTGTTTTTGTTGTTTTTTGGGGGGTTTTTTAAACATATATTATTTAAAATGTAATAAAATTCAGGACAGGATAAGAATTATATTTAAAAGGGCTTTAAAAGGGCTTTAAAAAGGCTTTTTTTTTTTTTAAATTTTGGTGATTTTTAAAAATAACATTTTGGCATAATTTCTTCATTAAAACTGTTGGTGATTTTTAAACAAAACATCTCGGCTTTTTTTTGTTAAAGAAAACATTTTATTCATTTATTTTTATTTTGTATATTTTTTTATTTTTTGCCCTCTGCATGTTTTCTTTAGATTTTTTTAAATTATTATGTCTTTCTTTTTTTTTTAATCTTGTATCTATATATAATATATAATATAATCTATAATCTTTCTTTTACTGTTTTTTTATTTATTTATTTATTTATTTTTGCTCATTTTTGGGCCTTTCTTGTTAAGAAGCTAAAAGCCTTTTCTCTGTTTTTTTTTAATCAAATCAGTTTGCTGAGGTTTCAAAGGGTTAATCTGAAAAGAAAAGAAAAGAAAAGACAAGAAAAGCGTTCTTAAGGGTTAATAAGGTGCTGGAGTGAATAAAAAAAAACATCAAAATAGAGCCTGGTCATGAGAAAAAAAATCCTGCAGACTCCCCGGGCTGTATAGTAGAAGTACACTTACAACACACAGAAGTAAACAAAAAAATGCCAGAAATGTGACTATCATCACAACTTGTGAGCTCCCACTCCCAAATTACACACGTTTTGTTAAAACAGACAGTAAAATATTATCGGTTGCACCTTTAGAATCGGAGTTTGACTGTTTTTTGGGTTTTTTTTGATGCTCTGAATGTGTCAGGATTTACCGAAAAACACGGAAAGTTAGCTCAGATTACTACGAGCTCACAGAAGCTTCGGTGTTATTCTGATATCAGTTTCAACCTTCAGGAACACGGAGCCGCTCTCCGTCCTCCTCTGCTTGTATTTGGAACAGCAGGAGAGGATAATTAATTGGAGCGATTAGAGGGAGGAGGTGTGAGTGTGATGCCGTGATGTATGTATAGTGTGTGTGTGTGTGTGTGTAGGTGTGTAATGTGTAGATTATTATATGTGTGTGTGTCTTCAGGGACATGCAGACGCAGAAAAGGAGCATCACAGCTGTTATTAAACCTCCTACTAGTTGAAGTGCGTGTGTGTGTATGTGTGTGTGTGTGTGTGTGTGTGTGTGTGTGTATGTGTGTGTGTGTGTGTGTGTGTGTGTGTACAGTGAGATCCATGTTCATGTGTGGGCGGCTGACACAAGAAAGTGTGCAGTATGTGTGTGTATGTGCTGCTGCATATAGGTGAATGCGCCACCTTCAATAGTTTTCCATCATTTAAGGAGGTATTTTCAATTTTTCTTTTTCTTTCTCTGCAAAGACGGCAATGAGCAACGAAAGAAGAAATGACCCAAAAATAAGCAAGAAAGTAAAGAATTAAGAGAAATTTACCTGAAAATTAGTAAAAAAAGAAATTAAAAAATAAAAAAAAACCAAAGAAATGAAGAAAAAAGTGGTTGAAAATTATTTTAAAAAAAACCCATTCTGTAACATTTTAATTTTTAAATACATATTTAGGATAATTATATATTTTTTCTATTTTTTTCTATTCTATCTAGGGTTCAAGGAAAGCAGCACAAGAAAAGTGATGTCACTGCAGTTTTTAGAGGGTTTAAACAAAGCTGTCAGCAGAAATAGCCCAAAAAACAGCAAGAAATTATTAAAAAGATCAGAGAAAATTACCTGAAAATTAGAAAAAGGAAAAGCTAAACAAAGTTTTAAAAAAAAAAATAGAAAATGACCTGCTTAAAAATGATTTTAAAAAACCTGTAACATTTTAATTTTTAGATATGTAATTATGACCATTCTAATTATATTTTTTCTATCCTTTTTCTTTTTTTCCCCTAAATTTTATTTCCCCTAGCTTTTAAAAAATAATTTTCCAAACCTATTAATAAACGCTCTCATGAGTTGGTATTTCAGCCGATTCTAAAAAGCCAAATTTTGCAAAACTGCAGTTAAAACCCTTTTTTTTTTTGGCTTTGCTAGGTCACATGATGTTATGGCTACACACTTGTCGGTTAGGAACTGGCTCCCTCGGGCATGATGGGAGCCAGTGACCTTAAATAAAATGATAAGTTCACTAATTTCCCTATAACAATCCATCAAATCTGCATAACAGGTCCAAATGGATCATGTTTATTAAATATTAGACAAACAATTATTTTCTTTGCAGAAATGGACACGTTCTAGCTGCTGTGACCTTCCTGCCCTGTGCATCTGTACATATGTACATGCTGCTGAGTTAGTGTGTGTGTGTGTGTGTGTGTGTGTGTGTGTGTGTGTGTGTGTGTGTGTGTGTGTGTGTGTGTGTGTGTGTGTGTGTGTGTGTGTGGAGGCCGCGGCGTCCTCCGCTGCCCTCTGTGTTAGCAGAGAGAGCCGTGTTGGTTCATCACTTCTGTGCTGTTTGCTAATGCAGATGCACCTCTGAACTGTGGTCGGTGTGTGGGCTGCGGAGCTGCGGAGCTGTGTGGGAGAGCGTACAGCGCTCGCTCGCACTCAGCATCCAGGGTGAAACGTACAGGCCGCGTGCAGAGGATTTACACGATCCAACATCATCATATTGTTCTTTGATTTTCAACAAAGAAACGTGTCCGGCTTGATGTGATATATGTCGAAAGTCAGTTTAGTTTAATCAACGTGGAAAGTGCTCTGAAGGCAAATATTTCCATACTGATTGTGTTCATGGTGCTCATTTGTCAGTTTCTATGAAATATGCAACAGTGAATTTGAAATGTGGAAATGTCTCTGAAACATTCGTGCTCATCATAACATGGTGTTCAATTCAGCACAGATGATGTTGTTTTACTACCAACAGAGAATCCAACAGTAGGCAGGTTTCCTTCACAGATCTGCACAAAACGTAAATGATGTTTTCAAAATGTTGATAAAAAATAATGTGGAGCTGACTGTGTTTCCACTGAGTGATGCTCTGCGACTTCTCCTCGGGTGATAACATCCCAGTAACCATGGCAATAGATGTTCAAAACATCAGCAGCTTTATTTCTATTGCAGCCACCGCGCTAGCCGTCATTATTTCCAATCCAAGGCCACGTAGGCGTGTTATGAGGCCATGATGGAAAGGCGAGCCCCTTATACGTGGGAACGGCCACGTGTGAGGGATTTCTGGGAGCTGATAGTCCACGATTTGACAGAGGAATTGTGGGTTAAAAACTACCACATGATCTGCGCTAGTTATGAAGAGTTATGTGATGTAATTACAGCTCTTGTAGCAACACTTTGACTTTTTGTTGAGCATCATGTGACCGATAAAAGCAAAAAAAGTGTTTCCATTGCAGTTTAACGAAATATGTTTTTTCCAAATCACCTGAAATGCGACCTCATGTGAGCAGAAAAATGTATTTCTGATAAATGGGCATTTTTTTTTAAAAATTGGCATGTATTTTATGTTTGCATCTTCAGGTTGTGCAATTTGAGGGTTAATGGAAACGCGTATAGCGAGAAAAGCGTGAGAAGAAGAGGAGGAAACAAGAAAGCAGCTCCAAAAAGAGAAATAAGGGTAAAAGGTAGGAGTCGATCGATACTGGTTTTTCAGGACCCATATCGATACCAATTATTAGTCGACCGATGACCGATATGCATTTACAGTAAAAATGAAAATCTTTCTGTCAATATTTATAATTCGGAATACGACAAACTCCAACATAAAACTTGTTTAAATGTGTATCTTGTGGCAAATGTTTGATAAAAACTGAAATTTTCAACATCATAAACAGCATGTTTCCTGCAACTTTATTTAATAAAGTCAAGTGAAAATATAAATAAAAAACAAATAAAATAAAAGAGCTCCCTACTGTTTTTAAAAGCTGACACTTTCTTTGCTTTGTTAATTAATTTTATTGACAATCATTCAAATAAAATGCTGATACAGATAATTGGCAAAATACCAGATAATCTATAATCTGTAATAATCTGTCGACCCCTCATAGAAACACATGGGAAACACAAGGAGGAAAAAAGAGGAAGAAGAACTCATTAAATCATGAGGAAAGTAATGAAATATGTGTGAATAAAGATGACTTAACCATATCACCATAAATATATACTATCACTATAACCAGTCAGCAGCCTCCCTCTGCTCCCCACACACCTCCTGCAGCAAACACACTGCATGTGTGTAAAAAATCATCTTCCTCACCGACACTCAGAAACACCTCAGCTGTGAGAAATATGATTTTTGTCATCAGAGTATCTTCAAAATTTAACATTTCCTGCATGAATCTCGTCACGAGGATCCCTCCTGCAGGAGTCAGCTGCTCTGCTGCTCTCTGCTGGAGAAAACGTCAAACTGCATCTTCAATAAACACACTGGTTTCCATGATAATGTATTAAACTGGACAAATACCTCACTTTATGTCCATATTTTATATTAAAATTATTGATTTTTGTTTTCAGGATAAACTGATGCATCACATGTCTTTGATGAGAACATGTAAAATGACTAAATATCTATCAGGATGAAAAAGAAATTTATTTAGAAAATTATTTTTAAAAAGCTAGGGAAACTATACTGGTAATTATCAGAATTATATATACATATAGAATTAATATATAAATATACATGTGTATATGTAAGATTAGAATTATTAGTTTTTCAAGGTAATTTCATTATAGAATTTATATTTTAAAAGCTAATTTTCGGGCAATTTTCTTGCACTTTTTACTATTTTTAAATACTTTTTTTAAAAATACATTTTTTTTTTTAAATTTCATACTATTTTTTTCATATCTTTTTTATTTCTCATACATTGCCCATTGCCTTCCCTCCATTTCTAAAAAAAATTAAGCCATTTTGCTCTGGTTTCAAAGGGTTAAAGCATGTGTTTTGCTACACAAACTTTCCTTTGCTTTTTGCAAAAAGGTCACATAAAAATGATACGCACGCTATCTTTAATCAAAATGGGTTAACAGGTGTTTTAACTATTTAATTCCTAGAGACCTGAAGAGGAAAAATGATCAAGTAATTCGAAAAAAAAATTAACCAGTTTTCTTGTGCTGCGTTTAAATGCCTTTCACAAGCCTTTTGACCCCCAAAACCGGAGCAAAAAAAAAAAAAGGCAGTGACCCCAAAATTGCAAGAAACTTGTGACAGTGACAAAAAGACTACCTGAAAATTGAGATTAAAAACAAAGTGGGGAGAATTTTTAGAAAATTATCCAAAAAAAAACAAAAAAAAAAGGAAAATTGATAGTTATAATGATTTTAAATATAAAATCATATAGGACAAAACATATAGTAAAACACATAAAATAAATAGATATGTATTTTTATTTTCAGCACTTTTAAGGTCATTTTCTTGTTAGTTTTTGTTTTTTGTGCATATTTTCAGTATAACTTTCTTTCTTTATTTTCACTACTTTTTGCTAATTTTTGGGCCATGTCTTGATTGTGTTGCCTGTTGCCTTCTTTTTTGAATGAATTCAAACCACTGTATTAAACCACCTAAATCTGCAAGTATGAATGTACATGAACTCTCTAAAAGTTAGGGGTTAGTGTGTAAGTGCAGTAACTACCATCAGACACACGGTGGCAGCGACACCATTCAGCGTTAAACAGCAGACAATCAAAAACTGCAGAAAGAAGCTGCTGCAGATTCAAACAAATCATCCAAACCAGCATCAAATTATTAACAGCACTGTCCCACAATGCAATGCACAACAAAGATGGAGGATCTAATGGAGCTAATGTTGAAATAAAAAGGTCTCATGTTTTTACTGTCTTCTATACCATCACCCTTTAGCAATTCATTTATATTGATTTCACAGACTCATTCATATCATATAAAGTATTCAGTCTTCGCTCAGATATGTTGGTGCACAGATACCGAATAATAAAGTACACGTTGTCAAGAGCTCATATTCTTTAAAAAGATTTTAAAAGGTAAATATAATTAGACTTAATTAAACAATATCACAGGAGAGGGAGTGATGCTGTGCATGTGAATCATCACGGGTATATATATATTTATATATATATATATATATATATATATATATACATAGGAAAGGGATGGGGTGGGGGTCTACAAATGGTTATTTTTTAAATACAGTTCAGTAAAATAAAATAAAATAAAATGGGCTGGCAAACATGCTCAGAAGGGGCAGAGGAAGGCTCCTTTGTTGTAGCTCTCAGTGACATTTTTTGGCTAAATAAAGGTGAGGCTAATGCATACACAGGTGAGGCTCAAATCAACCTCTAAATTTCAATATAAGCAATATCGCCTCTACACGAGCACAAATCATACACGGGGGGAGATGATTACCGCGCACGCACACACACACACACACACACACACACACACACACACACAGATGTATAAACAGATTTAAGCTCACCGGCTGTAGCAGGTGGGGGAGGCGGGCTCCTACCTGTCCTGTTCCTCCTCAGGTGTGGATGATTAAATAAAGTTATCCAACATGTCCGGCGCATTTCCTGTCCGTGAGCCCGCGTTTCCAAATTAACCGGTCCGCTCTGACATTTCAAATTTCCCACCTTAAATCCGCGTTAGCTAACCAGCTAGTTTCGACGGCAGTGATTTCCTATGACGCAGAGAAGGCTCTTTTTCCGGGTTTAGAAATGTGTAAAATACCCGGATATACTGGCCGATACTGCATGCGTATTAGAGATTAACGGCGGCCGAATGCTGCCGAGTGCGGCCGAGTGAGGCCGAGCCGTGGGCCGAGCGGGTAACTCCGTCTGGCGCAGCGACCGATTTCCGGATTAGCGCCTCGCTAGTTTGAACGGCGGTCTAAAAAATGTAATCTCGCGGCTTCTTAAGACTTCCCAAATGTTATCGAACCGGGTGGTTTACATCCAGACAGGGGTATAAAGACGTTTCGCGGGTTTTGATGCTAACGAAAAAATATCAACTGATCTACAGACGTCTGTTTCCTCATGTTAGCAAATGGGGAAAAGTCTTTCTGGGCCGGTGCGCATCACGTGACCGACTCAAACGGCCTAATCCACTTTCGGCCGCTTTAATGCAGATTTAGCATCAGAGCGTGGCGCACTTCCTGGAGGCGTGCGCGATATCCTTCCGCTGATGACTAACCAGGAAATTTATTCTGATTTCATTATAGGAAACATGATGCAGTGTGTGTGTGTGTGTGTGTGTGTGTGTGTGTGTGTGTGTGTGTGTGTGTGTGTGTGTGCGCGCGCGCGCGTGCGTGTGTAGCCTGAATTATCCTCCTCTGTGACATTGAGCTCCATTGTTATTAAAAACACATGAATGAGCCACACTGTATTACTATATGACACATTCCTCCATCATCATGAACACACACGCTGTACTTTATTTAATAAACCGCACAGCTGCTACAAATACTCACTAGAGCACCGAATGTGGATTAATCCACCACTGAAATTAGTCCCCAACTAATACTTCCTCCTGTTTGTTTGATAAAATACTACAGTGAGCAGCTGCACCTCCTGCAAACTTAAATATACAAATATATTAACCCTTATAGGGCCCACTTTGATATTACGCACACTGGTATCGCTCTGCGCACAAATGCAAATTTCAAGTTTTGAAAGATGATACACATGAATATTATTTTCAGCTTTCATTGAGATAATTTTTTTATGATGCCACCATGAAAAAAAGAAAAAAAGGTATTTTCAATATCCTCCATGATATGTGGATTATTGTGGATGTTATTTTTTGATTATAACAGCCTTTTTAATTTTTTTTTTTATTTTTGGTGCAGTGTCAAAAAGTCACTGCTGTTTGCACAAAATTACCTTATCAAAATCAGGCTATAAAAATCTTATCGTTAATATGATTTTTTACATTCATTGAGTTTATTTTCTCAACAAACATCAGTCCTCATCATAAATATCAAATATTCATTAATTTTCAGAATTTGAACCCTTTTGATGCCTGTTTTTTGGCATGATGCCTCTATGTTTTTAGATTAAAAAAAAGAACTATTGTTAATAAATTACATGCAAAGTAGATTTTTTTTATTATTATTATCACAGTCTGGGTGACAGTGTACCTAGTGGAAAAAGCATGTATTGCTTCCATATGCCAAATATGGTTAAAAAAATCAAATTAGTGTTTTTCTGCTCTGATGGCTGTGGGATCAAAAATGTCAGTTTGAATGGGTTTCAATGGAGCATTTTTTGACCTGAACAGTCTGAATGTAACTATTTAGTTTCCACAGTGTATTTTAGACTTATTGTAGGAGCTGAGCTGCAAATTCACTGATTACGCTCAAATACACAATCATGCTTAAATTAATGCCATATGCATGAACACAGCCAAAATTATTTTAAAAATGAATGAAAAGTGTGTAAAATGTGCCAAACAGTCTCTAAGGGTTAATTATGACTCTATATGTTCTTTCACTGTATTTTCCTCTCTGTCTTTCTGCTCGCCTCTCCGTGACCTCTCTTTAATTTCAGAGGATATAGATCTGCAGATACCAGGAGGACAATTAACAAGATTTAGTCGTTTCAGCCTTAAAGCCCATTGACTCTCTCTCTTTCTGTTTCTGGTTCTCATTATGAGCTTACAGATAATTGTTTTTTTATTAGAGCTGTTGCACTTCTCTCACAAACATCCAGCAGGACTCGCTGACTTTCCTGCAGCTTCTTTCATTCAGAAAGATTCCTGAAGGCGATTCTGTCAGCACAAAAGCGTGTACATTATAGACCGATTTTTGGCCAATTTTCTCCAGGTTTAAAATGGTTAAAAGACGTGTAACATCAATTTTATATGTTAAACATCCTCAAAACCTCCTGATTTTCCACAAATATCTTTTCCACAAATATCTTTCATCTTTATGAAAAATACTCACACACATAAAAACTGTATGTGAGTGCTGGAGACAATAACCTCCTCCTGATGAGGTGGACGTGTGATCAAAAGAGATTTGTTTTTTTCCATTCCGATTTATCTTTTATTTTGTTTTTGAATAAATCTGCAAACATGAAAGTTAAACTGGATGCATTTTATTTACAAAATAAATCCAACAGATGAATTGCAGTGATGAGAAGGTGAAGGAAATCAGATTTAAACATGTAGAGCTGTTATCTCTCTTATTGAAAACGTCACATCTAAAGCCTCTGGATGATTGAATGTGTCGAATAATAAAAAATAAAAATAAGGAGACGAACTGAGATGTCTTTCACCTCCTCTTCTCTGTTTATTTCTCTGCTCTTCTCTCTTTTTCCTCCAGCTTCACCACCTCCTTCCCCTCTTCGCCTTCATCAGTTTGACCTCCGTCACATCATTTTTTCACCTCATCCTTTTTCTCCTTCTCAGATTTCCTTTAATAACATTTATTCAAAAACTTTTTTATTTTACCTGTTACCTCTGTTACAGGCAGAGACACCAGCGGAAACACCCGCAGAGACACCGGTGGAGACACCTGCAGGGACACCTGTAGGGACACCAACAGCGAATGAGTGCGAAGCGGACACTGCGGAGAATGAGAGCGGAGGACACCCATACTGAATAAAAACATAGATCAATTATGCAGTTCTGTTTTATCGCTTAAGTTTTGTGCTAATCTGTAAAGGAAACCTTGTGAGGAGAGGCGACCTTGTTCAAACCACCAATGACGGCTCCTTAACCGTTTAAAAAAACGAGCAAATTATCATGATTTCTTTCAAAAACAAGGACAATGAGCAGCAAAAGAAGAAATGACCCCAAAATTATAGAGAAGATTTCCTGAAAATGAGTCAAACAGACTGGACAGATGGTTCAGCCAATCACCTGCCAAGTGTTTTTTGTAAAGTGTCTTCTAATCAGTTTCCAGTGACGGCTGCTCACATGGTTCCCTGTAACAAACCATCTGCCCTGTCTGTTTTTACTGTTGACTTCCTGTCTCAGGACTGGCTGAAAGCTTTGTCTCTGAGCAGTATGTTTTACTCTCTGATCCCTCACAGGTCAGCACTTTGAAATCAGTCTTTGTCAAAAGTGAAGAGAGTCATGATGCACCAAAACATACGCTCTGCATTTGCAAATTGTTCTACTTCCATATTAATAAACCCATAATGATCTTATTTTATCATGTTTTTATTGAATCAGTTTTATCTTTTTTTTAACGTCATGGTTTGGAAGTCTTTAAATCAGATTGTGACGTGGTCGTTTATGTTTTTATGTTTGTTGTCTGAGGTGTCTGATAACTGTGTTGATGCCACTTTATACTGCAAACCAACCAAATCTACCTACAGATACAAATAAAGGAGCCTGAAGCTGCATTAAAACACCTCTGTGTCCAGTTCACAGCCTTTGATCCTTGTGGTTGTTCCAAAGTCGAGGCTTAAAACCAAAGGCGACCGCGCCTTCGCCATCAGGACCCCTCGGCTTTGGATCGACCGGCCTGAGGAGGTAACGCTGCAGAATCAGTCACGTCTTTTAAATGACTTCTTAAAACCCATTTTTTCTTGACTTGCTTTTATGTGATGTTATCTATTTACATTTGTCTGTTTTGATTAATCTATTTTAGTCTGTATCTTATCTTGAATTTATTCTTTTATTTATTTAATTTCTGTGTTTACGGCTAATATTCCTCAAACAGCATTACCTCTTATTGGTGTGAGCTGTTGTTATTTTTGTTCTGTGATTGTTTCTCTCTTTGTTATTCGCTTCTGTTTGCCAAAGCACTTTGTAAACCCTGTTTTTAAGGTGCAATATAAATAAAGTTATTATTATTATTTGGTTTGCGGGTGAAGCCAGTCGTCAGCGGTAACCTGACTGAAATGATCTGATCTGGTCAGAATATTTTCTTTATAAATGATGCTGCTCTGACTTATTCTTATATCCTCTCCTGCTCTTCACTTCATCCCTCTGTAATAGCTTGTCAAAACGTAAAGCCTCGATCTGTGTGTGTCTGTGTGTGTTTGTGTGTGTGTGTGTGTGTGTGTGTGTGTGTGTGTGTGTGTGTGAGATTTAAGGGGCTGCAGCTGAACTGTCACTCTGTTACACTGAACCCCCTGATGTGTGTCTGAATGTGTATGTTTGTGTACAGTATGTAGCCCATGTGTGTATTTGATGATGATGTCTAAACTGTGTTACTCTGTGTGTGTGTGTGTGTGTGTGTGTGTGTGTTTGTGTGTGTGTGTGTGTGTGTGTGTGTGTGTGTGTGTGTGTGACCCCTAACCTTCAGAGTGTGTGCACTGAGCTGTTGATTGTTGAAGCTTTCAGACTGTCAGCATGTGAAGATTACAGCGTGTGTATGTTCTGCTGCCTATTAATGTGTCCCCTGACACACACACACACACACACACACACACACACACACACACACACACGATATTCCTCGACTACCACTTTCACTCTCTCACATACACTCTCTCTCCCTCTATTTCCTGAATGCACGCTCTAATTCGTCCCTCGACACTCTCTCTGGACATCATGAACCTCAGGACTCTTTGAACAACGGCTGAAAGCAGAAAATGGATTTCAAAATGCCCGAAATGGAAAAAAAAATAACTAAAGAAGAGAGACATGAAAACGTCTGACGTGGGAGCATCTCAGTGTTGATACAGAAACAGGAGCGCTGCTCAGTAATACCAGCCTGTTTGCAGTTTGTTAAATACGGCCACTTTGACTGTGCTTTTGGCGTGTAATCCCCTCCGCTGGTATATGATGTCACGTCCACATGCTCACCTGATGGCGCCCAGCTGCGTATCATACAGACGCGAAAGGTATTTTTTGACGTTGGGATTGTACGCCGAAAGCACTGCAAAAGTGGCAGTTTTTAACAAATTTAGAATGAGAACAGGCTGTAAAGTATCTCTATGGAGACAAACTTTGCACAGATACAAGTAAGTGTAATCAAAGTCGGAGACATAAAACATAAAAAAAGGATCTGAACCCTTTGACACATGGATCAACATGATCATCTTTTCTTTTGCTACATTAAGACGCCTTTTGCAAGCATTTATCTTGCAAGCATATATCTATATATCACATAGTTTTATATTTAACAAATATTTGCATTTTTCAGCTATTTTCTAAGGTCAGTTCCTTTAAAATACATTTGTGTTAACTTTCCCTTCTTGTGCTGATTTAATTTCTTGCTTTCTTGCTCATTGCCTTTTTCCTCATTTGAAGAAATCAAACCCACTTGTTTTAAGTGTTAGTTGCTCATGCGGGCGTTTGAATGAGCATGACACAAACAGCAGCAGCATAATATATCACAAGTATTTTCTTGACAAATATACACATGATAGTTAAATGACGCTTAACAGAAAAAACTAATTAAGGAGAATAAAAAAGTAACAGCAGAAAAATAAAAGTTAATTCACATGAAATGTTCATGAACTTAGTACAGATACAAAAGAGACAGAACAGGACGCACATTAACACGTGTGCTGTATATGATGGATGTACAACAACAACAACAACACACACACACACACACACACACACACACACACACACAGAGTGTATATGCAAAAGTGACAGAGATAAATGGATGTTTGGGTGGCAGATTCGCTTCGACACACACATCAACAGAGAGTTTCAGTCAGCAGCACACACACAAGCACCGAGATGTTTGTGTGCAGTGTGTGTGTGTGTGTGAGCAGAAACACAAGAGCCAAAACAGAGTGTGTGTGTGTGTGTGTGTGTGTGTGGCAGGCAGCCGTGACAGTGTGTCGACATTGCAGAAGCATCTCTCTCTCTCTCTCTCTCTCTCTCTGTCGATGTAATTACTGTGTTGAGCTGATAAACTGCTCTCACAGGACTCACCGTCAGCAGGGAGGAGGAGCAGCAGAGGAAGATAGGAGGAGGAGGAGGAGATGAGGGGACAGAGGGACGGGAACAAGGAGGAAATAAAAAGGACAATACAAGAAATGAGCGGAGGAGGAGGAGGAGAGAAGAAGATCACAATGAGGCAGAAAGAGGAGAAGAAAGGAGGGAGGGTGTCGCAGAGAAGGATGGATAGATGGAGGAGAAAGAGGAGAGGCTTTGCAGAGAGACAAAGGCTGTGCTTTGGGTGGAGGGGGAGATGAGATGTAAATATGGGAAAGGGAGGAGGTCTGAAAGAGGTGAGAGAAAGATGGAGAAGAGGAGGGGCGAGGAAGAAGAATTAAAGGATGGAGAGGGAGGAGAAGATGAGGAGAGGGGAGGTGTATTGATTCAGTACTCTGACAGCAGGGATGTATTTCATCTGGATAGAGCTGCAGCCACACCATAAACACACACACACACACACACACACACGGCTGACCTGTTTGCTCACGTCGCACACTGCATCATTCTCTACACGAGGACTTTTGCATACAAGACTTAACTTTACATTAACCCTTTGAAACTTGAGCAAATTGTCTCTATTTTATTTTTAAAAAACCTGGAAAGCAGGCAGTGAGCTTTTTTTTAAATGATCCAAACATTTGCAAGAAACCATTAAAAAGTTACACAAAATTAACAGAATTTAGCCAAAGAAACACACACGCTGGCACTGATGGTTAGGATCGGTAGACGGTAAGGTGTAAATATAAAATATCACATTCAGACAGGAAGCAAACACCAGACTCCTGCATGAAAGTCCCGGATTTGTTGTCTATACACCGCCCCTCCCACCATATCGGGACCTTCATGCTCCGGAAATCACGTTTTTCTTCTCCTTATTACCTGATGCTTTTCTTTTGCGTTTCATACACATGTAGACGTGCCCAGTGCCATTCAGTCGTCCACCAGTGTATGATAACAATGCCATCAGTTCTGTCTTAGCGTGTTCTCATCTGAAGCCATCAAGTCGCATTTCAGGTGGACATGGAAAGTGGCGTTTGGGCATCATGCTCCTACGCCGAAAGCACTGACAGAGTGGCGCTATTTGACAAGTTTGGAATGAGAACAGCACAAATCAAAGCCACATCTGCAGCGTTCGTGGTCATCGTCTCCAGTCAGATGCTTTCTATCTGGACACCACACTGATGTAGGACGTCATATGCAAAGACACTTTAGCTACTGAATGCTAGTCAGGTGATGGACAGCAGGAATTTTTGCAGTTGCCTAGCAACAGCAGAGGGACGCTTCCCTCCTGTGCAGCTCAAAGTGTCCTGCGCGATCAGCTTGAACTGGTAATCACATTAATTAAAAATCAATATTTCCTGTTGTAGCCTTGTAATGAGATCAGAGTGTTGATTTGTCCCGGAGCTGTTTGAGTCTCCTCACCACTCACACACACGCTCACACACACACTCACACACACACTCACACACACACACTCACACACACACTCACACACACACTCACACACACACACACTCACACACACACTCACACACACACACTCACACACACACTCACACACACATACACACACACACACACACACACACACCATCACCTGTTCCACACTTTATTTCTATCATGGGATGCTAACAAAGAGTCATTAAAAAACACGCTGGTTGACTTTCACACAGTCATCATGTTATTTTCATGTTAGTGTGTTCATGTACGTAAATGCGTCAATAATTCATGAATGTGTTGTTATATGTGCATGTGGTATGCAGGGAGGATTGAATTAAATTAAATTAGATTCATATAAAGGTCAGCAGAGTTCATTTATCAGGAGACACATTGGTTTCTGAAACACACACACACACACACACACACACACACACACACACACACACACACAGTAATCTGTGTAATAATGTGTTTAAGGCTGTCCAGGTCACACACAGAGAGCACAAAATAAAAAATAAAGACATTAATGACCTCAGACTGGAAATTGTCTTTCAGCTTCATGATATTTAGTTTTCATGGCTGTTACTTCAGATACACAGCTGAGGGCCAATAATAAAAAGGCCTGTGGTAATTAAAATGAGGCATAACAAGGAAGTAGTGATTCAATTATTTATAAAGCCTTAGAGCTAAAAATGTAAAGTTTGTCCTGAGGGTGGCAGCAAAGGTGATGAAGTCATCAGGCGTCCTTCACTAATACGTGTGTAGAAATGTTCTTACAAAATAAACAGCAAGCAAAACTGCCGTCGGATTCATGACACGTGTGCAGCTGCCAGTTTTGTTCTTTCCATTATGTATATGTTTGTTGATCTGAATCACTCAAACTCCTTTAACACCTGGATCGACATGAATTTTCTTGTGCTGCTTTCAGATGCCTTTCATAAACATTTAACCTTCTGAAACCTGAGAAAATTAATTGGATTTCTTTTGAAAACATGGGATCAGTGTAGTTAATAAAGGAAATGTTGCCGAAATTCAGTGTTTTCCTGCCTGGAGCGAGAAACAGGACTTATTTCTTTAAAAAGAAACTAAATTTGAGTTTCAGCTTGGAAACAAGGTTTTTAATGGTAGGTGGCAATAACACACCTTGAACATTAGTTGCCACTCACCATTTAAAATGCAAGAACAGGAAAAAGAAGGTTTTCTATGTGGGGTTTGAATGACAAGTTTTGATCAATAGTAATTTCAACCCGTTGAGATCTTTGAAAGTTAGCGGTCAACTTTGGATTTGTCTGAGTTTAAAACAAACTTAAGTTGAATCAAATGAGACTGAACAACATCAAAACTGCAGAAATGTAAGTGTTTGCATGACTGAGAAAAATAGATAACAGTGTCATCTGCATAAAATGAAAAGCAGCATTTGATAAGTTTTCACAGAGATTATTTACATACTGTATATAGGGAAGAACAGTGGACCTAATATGGAGCCCTGGGGCACGCCTTTTGATACAGGGATGAAACATGCCAAGAAGCATTGATGAGACTGACACAGCAGCACGAGTTGGTCTAAGTTGAACATGATGAGTTGACTCAAGAACTCTTAAATCAACACGTCTAACTCATGCTGACAGTATGTTGGCCAGAATGATAGTTTTCTCACTAATGATTGGTTATGAATAAATAATAAGAAGGAAACTGAAATAAAAGAAGAGACATGAATCAAAATGAAAGGTTGTTCTTGCTCAGACTGTGAATATTTGCTGAAGCTCAGTGCAAAAGCAGCTCGATAAGAAAGCCTAAAGAAATGATCCTGAGAAAAAAGACAGATGAGAGGACATGGACTCATGAATGCAGAAAGAAAGAATAAGCCTATGCATGTTAACTTTGTCCTCCAGTCCTGCAGATATCTTGTCCCACTTGAGGACGACACCTTCACCTCCCTCTGCAGGAGGAAGAATCCAAGCAGAGAGACTCAAACGCTGCTTTAAACTGTTAGAGTTGACATGTCTGAGCATGAGAGGATTCCTCCTGACAGCGCTGATATGCAGATAACAGTCTGCCGGCTGCGCGTCGAGCCGTGAAGAAGACACGAAAACATGTTTACACATGTGAAAGCCGAGGAACATTTGAGTGTCACCGAGATGAATGAGCAGGTAAAGAACAATAAGAAAGAAGAGACAGACAGAGCGAGAGGAAAGGAGGACGGGAGGGAATGAGCAGGGAGTCAGAGCAGGTGGGAGGGAGAAGCAGAGGAGGAGGAGGGGGAGGAAGAGGAGGAAGGGAAAAGCCATCGCAGTGAGGAAAATTAATTGCCGGCTGCAGGTTATTGGCTGGCTGTGCTGCCGCGGAGGCTGCTGTTGTTCCAGCGCTGCGAGGATGCTGCAGAAGAAGAGAGAGCGGCGAGCAGAGAGCTGCAGATCTGACTGCTGATTCCTGATCCACCGCCGGCTCATTTCAACATCCCATCATACATCTGTGAGGAGCTGCTCAGACCGGGAGGAAACACTGGACGTGTCATTATTCGGGAAGGAAAGCAGCCGCAGGAGGAGGAGGAGGAGGAGGAGGGACGCCGGTGAGGAAGCTTTGCCCAGACGAGCATCACCTTCTGTGGGAGCACGGAGGCTGATTCCCCCGGGGAAATCAAGGAGTGGATGGTTCCTAAAACATCTGGAAAGGTGCATCTGTGGGATCTTTGAAGAGATTCAAACTCAAATCACTTCATGTGATCTTTTCCCTCCAGCAACAACAGGAAGACTGACAGGTCTGGAGTTTCTTAATGTACTTCTAGAAGTGCAGTGCAAAAATCTCCTTCTTATCTGTAATTTAAGGTTTCTCAAAAACTAGTAAAACATTTTTTTTTATTTCAGATACAAATTTAATTTAAAGTATCTTCGAGATTTATTGTGCAGCATTTTGCCTTGTGTTTTTGATAAAATACAAATACTGTTTTTTTGAAAATTACAAGTTTGGCAGAAACAACAGTTTTATTTCATTATTTATTCATTTACAGATGAAAATGGCAGAAAATAGTTCAATTTCAATCAAAAATCAAGATGATGTTTGAATATTTTGTTCATTGGTTTGTTCATACTCTGTTCATTGGTTTTTAACTTTCAATTATCGGTAAATCAGTGAATCCTAAACCTGAGAAATTGAAACTAGGCAGTATTTTTGCTAAAAAAAATTTAAAAAAATTATTAAAACTGAATTATTTCATTTTGTTCACCTTTTATGTTTTGAAACTGACACTCTCATCCCAAGTCGTCAAAAAGTGCAGTTTGAGTTAACTTTCATGTGTACGTGTGGCGTGTTTGGTATCCTCCTGCCTCTGTTGTCGTTCTGAGGCGGCGTGTCAAAGGTCTTTTCAAAATACACTTCTGTTTTCACAAATGACATTGTTACCGGCAGCGTTTCAAACTGACGCAGTCTAACCACGTGACATACTGCCACAAGATATTCTGTCCAGTCAACCAGCGGCTCATCATACTGCGTTAAAGGCACCGGCCGGTCACGTTATAAACCAGCGTATCATACTGCCGCGACACATCTGTCTGACCGTGTTATAAACCTCTGTCGGCATATCATACCGACCTAAAAAGTGAAACTTGAGGCGTCTACTAGCTGACCTGGTAGAGTGGGCGCCCCATGTGCAAAGTCCTCGCTGCAGCAGCCGCAGGTTTGATTCCCCCCTCAGACCCTTTACCCTCTCACACTAAACTGTCATTTCCAATAAAGGCCTAAAAAAAACTAAAAAAAACTAAAAATTAGATAAAAAGATTGTTTCAGCCCTAAACTTGATTTCTATTCAGAAAATGTTGCGGTATTGTCCTGCTCTTTAGATTCTTTCACCTATTTTCAGAAAAAAGTATTTTTAAGGCCTGACTATAAAGAGAAACAACGCGATAAAATGGAGATTTTGTGTTTCTGAGGCATCTTCCTCACTGACAAACAGCTACTGCACTGAAAATCTGTGAAATCTGAGCAAAAGCCCAAAGATTCTCGTTGCCTGACAACAAATTCTGGCTTCAGAAATCAATTTCTAGCTTGTTAGACTTCTTCAACCTTAAATTGGGAGGTGGTCGAACACACCTCGAGCACAAACATTGAAATTCCAAGCAGACAGGGAGGGTAAAAATCTCCCCAAAACTAACAAGCCTGTGTGTGCTGGTGTCCTTCATCCAATCAGCGTGTAAAACCAGTGAGAATCTCTGTGTTTCTGTGTGTCCAGGAGCGAAACTAAGCCGGATTTAACCTTTGTGGAGAGATGACGGAGCAGCAGAGGAAATCGGGGGATGAAGGGAGGGAGAGAGGAGGAGAAAAGGCTGACGGTTGGAGGATGTAGCTCTCCTCACAGAACAACAGGATCCACCTGAGTCTGAAGAGGATTTTGGGAGAATTACACGGAGAATAAAGCGAGCGTCATCGCAGACGGAGGGCGACTGTTTGACGCTGAAGTTTGCTGGAACAAAAGCAGTCTTCACCTCTGTGGATTATCAGGCCTGAAGGAGGATTTGGGGGATCTGAGAGTTCGGGAATTTGATTTTTTTCCTGGTCAGCAAAGGATATAAAAAGTCCTTGAAAAGAAAGAAACACTGAATTGTCCAAATTTGAGCAAAGAACCTGAGATATTTCCTCAGGGAGCTTGTGTGCTGTTGCCAAATTCGCCACTTTTGAGTCTTTACTGGCCAAAAAAGAGCTGAGACTTTTTGGGCACCTGCAAGTCAAACAAACCAGAATTCACCTTTCATTTTTGATGTCACCGCTTTTACCAGACGACATCTCCTCATTTCTTCCCTCTCTGGTTGCCATCTCATTTCCTAGTTTTTCTTTCTCCACATTTGTTTTTATCTTTCTTCTTTTCTCTGCACGCACCTTTTCACACTTTGCCTCTTTCCCCCGCTGCAGGTGTGGATGACAGACAGCAGCTGCAGGGAGGTAAAAGGTAGATGCTCATAAAAGCAGATGAATCATGTTCAGTGACAGCAGCGGCAGGTAATACAGGCTGAGTGCGGCGGTGTTTCTGCAGAGCGTCTGTCATCTTTCTGCAGGCTAATTCCATCTCGAGGACCGTCTGTGGGCGAGCGGGCCGATTATAAAACCAGAGGGAGGGGCGCTCTGTGCTCTGCAAACTCGCATTATCACTTGTGAAAAGTGAGGAAGAAGCAACAGGGACTAACAGCAGTGATTTCCTGCCAGCCTTTGCATGTTTTTTTTTTTGAAGGGACAGTGAATGCACCACAGCTTGATAAAAAGATTTAAAATTCACATGAAACTGGAGCTGCGCTTTGAGATTTATCTTGAAAGCAACAATAAATGCGCCTGAATTTATGATCAAACAGCAACAAGAGCGTGCAGATAGCCGACTGCAGAGTTAAAGAAAGTTTCAGTAAAGTTACAGAGCGAAGCATTCATGCAGCTAATTGAGACAAAAAGAGGATCTGAAAAAGAAAACGAGGCGACCAGAGAGAGCAATCGGCACTCGTGCTTTCAAATGTAAAAATTAGACTTTAGGAAGAAGCACAAAGGTTGAGAAGCACAAAGAGGTGAAGAAGAGTCTGATCTGTATGAAAACTGTTATGAGGTTTGAGGGAGAAAATCTGAAAATCTTTAGCTGAAGAGCTAAAACGAGCCCTCATCTTTAAAACTTTTTAGACAGAAGAGAATTCAAGTTTAATCCACATAAAAATTCTGATTTTGTGTCTATAAAGATAAACTGATGCATAAAAACTCCTTTGAAAGCTGTAACGTTTCTGAGATAAAAACTGCAAAAAGTGCAAAAAGACGAAGGACACAAAAACGCCGCTGATGTTTTTTAGATGACATTTAAGCAGCAGACAGGAAACGGATACAGCTCAAAAGCACAAACACCACATGAAAAATAGATTTTATAAATGTGTCCTCTTCTCGTTCTCGTGTTGTAGTGTTTGGTGTCAATGACTCCACATTTAGTTGCTAAAATTTACAAAAACATTTGGCAAAAACACGAAGCACAAACTGTGTTTTTATCCCTCAAATAGAAAACTAGAAAATCAGCTTTTAAGCACAAATTATGACCAATATTCAAACACAGATATAAAATCCAGGTGCTGAAAATCTAAATTTTACGTTAAAGGTTAAACAAGTTTTCTTGAACTAGTTTTTAGTTCAGTAAGCACAACGAGCATTCAGATTATTG
This sequence comes from Plectropomus leopardus, assembly GCF_026936395.1. Lineage (NCBI taxonomy): Eukaryota > Metazoa > Chordata > Actinopteri > Perciformes > Serranidae > Plectropomus > Plectropomus leopardus. The sequence continues at coordinate 1,885,171 of NC_142184.1, read as the reverse complement.
ATTATTGATTGCTAAAAGGTGTTTTTTGTAGGATTTTTTTGTATTATTTCAAGGACACTTTTGTATCAATTCAAAGCACAAAAACATAACTCATGAGCACACAGTGCTGTTTACACTAGTTTGAGAAAACATTTTATTGAAAATATTTAGTGGTGAAGACAAAATCAACTCGAGAAAATGTTGAAATAAATATATATCTGAGATGTGGATTTCTGATTTCTAAACTTTGTTGTGTTTGGATGAATAATTGAGGCGAGCTCTATTTGCGTAACTTCAATATTTGTCTTTAAATGAGTGATTGTCCTCTTGAGCGTCTCCTCCTCCTGATCCAGAAACAAAAACCCGGATTTGAAGATTTCTCTGTTTCTATTATTCAATATTTCAGATCAAACTCTATTTTCCACGGATGCTGTCTTGTAAATTTGTGGAGAAAGGAAGTTGTTTTTAATCACTGGCTGATGAATTATTGAACTGAAGTGAAAACTGCTGGAACACTTTTCAGCCCGGAGGAGGTTTTTCTTCTTCTCCTCCTTCATGTCTTATTAATCGTCGCTGGCCCTGTTTCCACGGCGGCTTCAAACAAACCTCAGGGGACAGAAAAGGAAACATTTGGCTCAAGATGTTTAACATTTAAGTGTTTTGTAAAGATTTGTGAGACATTACGGGCTGAAAAAAAGCACCACGGTTGGTTTTAGTTAAGTTTTATGAGAAGAGGTGTCACTTTGACTCAGACTGAGGAGATCTCAGAGAAAAAGCTACAAATTTCTGTCAGGGAAACTAAAGAAAATATAGTTTTTTCTCGTTTTACTTGCAGTTTGAAAGAGGACTTATTTAATAACTCGTATGAAACTAATGCATGCATAATCCATACAGAGTTGTGTTGTATCTGCCACTTATTAGGTGTCACTGGAAACAGAAGCTTTTACAGTTTCCTTTTATTCATCCTTTCTCCACCGTAGGCCATCTGAAGGGGGGAATGTTCGCCATTTTTAAAAGCCCAATCAATTTGGATTTATTTTATTTTATGCATCACTTTAAGAGCCAATGTCACATTTATTAAAAACCAGGGACACCGAGATTTAATCTCTTTTTAAATCATCTTTCCTTCCTCCTCTTTAGGCGATATGAGCTGCAAACCTCTAACAAACTGGTCGACTTGACTGCTCAAAACCACTTAAAACGTTAAATATCTGACTTATCTGACAAAAATAATTTATTGATCTTTGCTGAAAACCATCTCATTTTAAAACAGGGACATCAAGATTTAATCTTAATATTAATAAAAATTTAAATCATCTTTATTCTCTCTCCTCTTTGGGTCATTTCAGCTTGCATTTCAAGGCCCCGATGATCTACTAATATTGATTCGAAAAGAGACGTTTTTTTGCTGAAAACTTGCACCTCATCATGTGTGTTTGTGTGTGACTGCCAGTCCCAACACGGGTCACTGATGCTGCTGTGAACACACACTCCACAGACCACACTCGCCCTTCTTCATCCCTCCATCACCCTCATCGTCATCATCACAGACAGATTTTAAGGAGTGTTTTTTTCCCCACTGTTTAAACAGTTTGAAGCACAAACTGAAGAGCCTCTTCCTCCCCCTCCTCTTCCTCCTCCCCTGCAGGGCTCAAACAATCTGCCGTGCATGAATAAAATTTAATTTTTCCCCCGTGATGAAAAGACGCAGCGTCTCGCCTCCTCGCCGCCCGCAGGACAGCAGATAAAAGCTGTTTACTGTGAGGAGACGTTTGAGCAACAGTCTCTTTTATGAAAAAGAAACAACAACAAAACGAAGCTGAATAATGTCCTCCTCCTTTTGTTTCATCATTGTTTTTGCCTGCGAGCACGAAACATTAAGAAGCACAGAGGTGGGTTTTTGTCTTCAGAGTGACAGAGCAGAGAAAAGACAACAGGAAGTGAACTCAGTTTGACTCTCAGCAGGTTTTTTATCAGAAGTGACACTTTTTCAAACAGAGACAGACGCCTTTGTTAAAGACGTTTGACTGATAAAAGCATTCAGTAAACCTGATGTTTGGATATTTAGACAAGTGGCTTCATTTTTTGTGAGAAATCTTTCTTTTCTAAAGGAAAACTAAGACTACAGCGCCCTGCTGTTGAGCATTATTGCCAAAAGAAGAGTCACCTTTATCAGGCCTTTTCATGTTACAGAAGATGCTTTGCAGCTACACAAAAGCGTTTATGTTTGAAAATAACCTGGAAAACAGTTTGAATCTGATGTTTGAATCTGAACTATTTTGACTTAACGTGAAGGATTTTCGGTCTTTCTACGTAACTGATTACAAATTTTACCAAAACTTCATTCTGGCTCTGAGAGTTTGTCTGAAATCTGGTGATGTTTTTCGACTGTTGCTTGGTTTTGCTCGACAAAGCTTTGGCCATCGTGATCTCGACAAAAACATCTCTCTGAATCTCATTTTGGGCCAAAGGTCAGAGGCTGATAAAGTGGAAAACAATTAAGAAAACAGACAGTGAAGACCCACCTGAGGACGTCACATTTGGAGGGTAAAGGTCGAAGGGCGAGCTGGATTATTGATTGGAGTGTCAGCTGTCTCCTGAGGGATCTGTGGAGACGGAGGACAGAGGACACGGAGATTAAAAGAAGAGAAGTGACAGAGATCAGAGTGTCAGACGTCATCATGGGCTGCAACATGTGTGTGGTGAAGCGTCCGGAGGAGCAGTACAGGATCATGTTCCAGGTAAGACCTCAGAGCTCGCTGGCAGCTTCTGACCAATCAAATGTGTTTTTATGTTTTTTATTACAGTTTTTTGATGGTTTCAAGTAATCTCTATGAGAGTCAACATGGGACCAGAAAAGGTAGATTAATTTGTCATTTCGGTCATGCTCTTTGTCATATTTCTTGTTGTTGTGCAGTTACTTATTAAACACACTGGATTTTGTATGGCTGATTGTTATCTACACTAAATATTTTGGCAATAAAGAGACAGAAAAAAGATTAAATCAAGGTGTGTTTAAGAGATGCAGATGTTCACAGGTGAGAGGAGAAAGTGGACAAAAATTCATCTGCTTTGCTATGAAGAAAAAAGGAACGTGTGTGTGTGTGTGTGTGTGTGTGTGTGTGTGTGTGTGTATGCGCGCGCAATTTTCTAGAGGAAACTTCGGTACCATTCATCATTGCAGGTTAGTCTAGTTACTCTCTGTAAAGGTCACCATGTTATTCAGATTGTTTTTTGTTTTCTGTCCACTGAAGGCTGAAAGTCACAGAGGACTCAGAACAGAAATCCTGCTCTCACCCTCCAGTTTGGTCATGAGAAACAGTGTGATTCTCTGTGTGTGTGGTGAAGCGCTGCACATTAATGCATGGAAGCATTAATGTGCTTACTCTGTTGTTGTAAACTGTAACACATGTAAGCTGTCCAAGGTGCTGAATTCTTGGTTTCAAACTGTGGGCTGACTCTTACTGAGCTGTCCAGGGTGCTGACTCCTGGTTTGGAACTGTGAAATGACCATTAACCTGTTGTTTACTGTAACAGATAGAGCTGTCCAAGGTGCTGAATCTTGATTTGAAACTGTGGACAAACTCTTTTTAAACTGTTGTTTACTGTAACGGGCAGAGCTGTCCAAGGTGCTGAACTCTGATTTGAAACTGCAAACTGACTCTTACTACACTATTCTTTGCTGTAAAAATGTAGAGCTGTCCAAGGTGCTGAACTCTGATATTTGAGACAGTGGGCTGACAGTTAAGCTGTTGGTTACTACAACGGATGGATGTGTCCAAGGTGCTGCACCTTGTGTCCAACGTGCTGAAATCTGATTTGATACTGTGGACAAACTCTTAATAAGCTGTTGTTTACTGTAACAGGCAGAGCTGTCCAAGGTGCTGAGCTCGAGTTTGAGACCATGGAAAGGCTGTTAAGCTGCTGTTTAATGTAACAGGTGGCTCTGTCCGGGGTGCTGAACTTTGCTTTAAAATTGTGGTTTGACTCTGATATTACTGTAACATGCAGAGCTGTCCAAGGTGCTGAACTAAAACAGAATTTACTCTTACTGAGTTCTTGTTTACTGTAACAGATGGAGCTGTCCATGGTGCTGAGCCCTGGTTTGAAATTGACTCTCGTGTCACTGGTCTTTACTCTGACAGGCGTACCTGTCCTGACATGCCTCTTTTGAAGTACATCTATTGTTTAAAAGGGTGAATGTGCACCAAAAGGATTATGAGGCCCGTCCAGCTGCTGGTCTTTCATCTCAGAATGTGAGATTTGAAGGTTTTTATGTGATGATTTCTAAGTTTGTGCTCATAAATAATCCTTTAAACCTGTCAAATACTCTCTCAGTGAGGCAGAGAGGAGAGACTCAGAGACAGAGAGCAGCAAAAGAACACGATAATTTGGGGCCGCAAAGAGCTTCAATATAAATCAATAAATATAAATATTGACTTTAATCACATCATTACAGTTTAAACAGTTAATATTTTCAAGATACAATCAGAATGTGCATTTCACTGAGTCATGAAGACGAGAAGGAGGGGGATTTTTAATCAAGCCTCTTTATGGAAGACAAAGGTTAAGAGGGTCAATAAATTATCTGAAATAAATCAATAATGTCATTTTCAAAAATGTGCCTGCTTTCATGTACGTTGTGACCTTTTCCCAAAATACAGCTAATTCTGTGGTGTCGGCATTTCAGGTCTAATACCTATACTTTCACCCCTTAAAACCTGAGCAAATTGGTTTGACTTCTTTCAAAATATGGGTAGAAAATGATGAGCAACTTCACAACACATGGCTTCAAAAATACAGAAAAAACCCCCAGAAAAAAATAGCCTTTGGGCCCTAAAAGCTCCCTGTGTAACAGTGTGGAACTGTATACTGTAAATGTTAGGCAGGGTGTTGCTGTAGAAAGAGCAGGCAGCTCTACCCTTTCTGAATGAATGTAGTATTAAAATAAAATTTACACAGATTTTTATAGTTGCTGCTGCTGAATTTGATTTTTCAAACAGGCTGAAATTGCTCAGTGTGTCGAGTTGAAGAAATGTGTCAAAAAGAATCATAAGAATGTGTTAAAACTTCCCATGTTTATGGAGGAGCTGCAGAACTGAGCTCTGTTCATACATAAAACTATAAACTAAACTATATTCTGGAATACCTGGAAACCTTCTTCCTCAAACAAAAGCCATCAAACAAAAGAA
>NC_142184.1:1765000-1875000 GCF_026936395.1 Plectropomus leopardus | reverse complement strand
GTTTCTCTCCTTCAATCTTCTCTTCTCCCTCCACCACTTCCTCTCCTTTTTTTTCTCCTCTTCCTCCCTCCTCCTCCATTCTGATCTCCACATGATCTCCAGTATCTCTGACTCGTCTTCTTGTAAATGTCGTCTTTCTCTCCCACATCTTTGCTTTGAATCTGCGACCATCTCCACTGGTCCTCTTCTTTTATCCATTCCATTATCTCACCCCCTTTTGTCCTGCTGTTATAATAACTATACTTAATGCTGCAGAAAAAACACTTTCCCTACATACTGTTTCACTTTCTGTTTGTGCAGTTCCATTTTTCACAATATTTTGTGCAATGTCCTTGTTTTTTATTTGTATCTATTTATTATGAACAGCAGGGTAGATTTTTTTCATGCATTTCACAACACTTTAGGCTGACTGCTGTCACAAATCTCCTCTAACAGATGATCATAGGGTTTTTGGATTTGGAAGTGACTGCGTCACAAAATAGTACGAGGCAACTTCTGACACAGGCTTGCTCCGTACGTGTTTTTCACTGCACTCAGATAAAACACACCAATTTATAAAAATCTTAAACTTACGAAACTGTGAAGGGGAAGTACATGTAGTTTGGTATTAGACGGCATGGGAGGATTTCATGGAGCAAAAGGAAACTGACAGATGACTAATGACATTTCAAGAATGATTCATACTAAAAAAGATGCACATTTCAACTACAGTGTGCTTCAGGTGAGGCAAGAGCATATATTTGCTTAATATCATTTGCATGTCCATGAGCTCCTTCCACACACCAGCCTCACCTCCACACTTTTAATGACAATAATAATGACAATAAAGGACACAATACGTCTTGTTTGTTTTCCCTATTTTGTTTTGCTGTGACCTGCAGACAAAGTTAATATAGTTAGAAGTCCAGTTACTCAAATATTTGTGGCTGTGTCTTTGTAATGATTCGATGCAATGGGATACGATACAAACGATACGAAACAACACGATACAGTACGGTACACTATGATACAATATGACACCATACGATTTGACATGATACAATACAACATGACATGATACGATATGATACAATACGATTACGATAAGATCCGTTATGACACGATACGATATGACATGATACGGCATGGTACGATACACCTTTTTGTCCCCATGGGAAATTTTGTCTTGGACTCAGATGCTGCGCCCATAAATGTCTTCACAGTTACGATCAAATCAAACTACATATGAACAACAAGAACTGTCTCGAGAGATCTTCACTCCACTGAGTGCACTTTTCGAGTCTTTATAAGTGTAGATGGTCATCGTGTGTCTCCTCATCTTTGGTTATTTTTTATTTCCCTCTAACTCGTCCTCCTTGATTGTTTGACTCTTTTTGTCTCCGTCCATTCTTTCTATCTCTGTCCATGTTTCCACCTCTCACCATCTTCTTGTCTCCTGAATAAATCTCTCTCCTCACTCTCCTCCTCTCCTTTCTCCTCTCCCTTCACTCCCCCTCCCCCTCCCCCACCCCCTCCCTCCATCTCCGTCACCTCCTCTCCTCACTTTGCTGTCAGATTTGTCTCAATGGGATGCTGTTGCCGCGGTAACCAGGGTCATTAGGGAAGCCGTATTTATGCTTTCTCATACTGAAGCTGGCAGATCTGCTGTAATGAGTGCACGAGTGTGCACACACACACACGAGCACACACACAAACACACACATGCACACACACACACACGCACAGAGAAAACCCCACCAGCTGCTTCTCTAAACGACTTTACTTTGTGGCTGGCTCCTTTACAGAGAGAGAGAGAGAGAAGATGAAAGCGTGACGCCGACAGTTCAGCAGAGCGGAGGGTTATTCAGCCCTTTAGAGTCAAAACTTCACTGAGCCGAAACTGGCGAAAATGAAATCGAAAATTTTTAGAAAAACAAATATACTGTAGACTGAATCACAATGTTTGCTTATAAAAACTTTCAGGTAGAAAGGTAACACTTTCTATGAAGCACATGTCTATAATGCATTATAACACATTATGAGCATACTAATAATGCCGTATAATAATAACTATAAGCACTCATGGTTATTTCTAATAACTCTCTCTTAAAATAATATAATAATAACTCATTATTATCATATGAACAGACTTATATTGTGTTATGGTGTGCATGATCATAAGCAGACATTTTCTCTAATTTTGAATTTCTTTTTTCTCATCATTATCATTATCACCATTGCTATTTTTTATTGTCTCTTTGTGCATTTATTGATTTATTTTCCCATTTATTTCTTTATAATATTTCTGTGATTCTGCTTCTTGGAAATGCTGGCTCCCCCTGCTGCGATGCACTGGAGTTAGTTACATGTTTGGACATAATTCATGAATTAATTACTTACATAATTAATAATAAATTACACATGGGAGATTTTATTTGGGTGGAATAGAAATCATAATTTGTCTATGTTACCATGACAATAATTATATCTTAAATAATTACAAGATATAATTATAATTATAATCTTATATCAGAGACATCTATCATATCTGTCATTTGTGTCTATAGGCAGATTTCCATTATAGATTTCAGCAAATCTCAAGCAATATTTTCAAAATGTTGATAAAACATAATTGTGAGATGACTGTGTTTCCATTAGGTTTAAGAAATTGGATGGATATATACTGTATATATATTTATATATGAATGTATATATACGACAGTTATTGCACATTATTGAATGAAATATCACTTCATGCCAGCGTAAAACCGTTTTTTTTATATTCAAAATTTCAATTTTTTCACAATTTGAGGGTTAATGGAAACCTGCATACCTCTGACATGGAGAGATACGAGTTAAAAGCAACTTGACGCCTCAGTTCAAACTAAAACTGAACTGTGCTGAAACAAAAACTGAAATCTTCGCCGGTGTTATTCTGCTCGTCACTGTCAGTTCACGTTGACCTTTGACCCCTTAGCTCAGAGCCACAGAGAGGAGCAGCCGCCATGAGAAACATGACTGACAGTCAAACACGGAGAGAGACGACACAGGAGAAAAGGCTAAATCCGTCCTCTCACATTATGGCGCTCCGACACGTCGTTTGGATGTTTTCTTTAAGGACTCGCGCTATCATAGAGTTGTCAAAACTACATTAGTGTTAATGGGCTGCCGGCTCATTAGGCCGTCAGCAGCCGAGAGCAGAAACACTCAGGAGACTGAATCGGCTCGTTTGTATTCAGCTGCGGCGCTGAGCTGAACGCCAGGTGGTAACATGTTGATACAAGCCCCATGATGCACTGCTGCTGCTGCTCCCGCAGGAGGAAACACTGGAGTCAGAGTCGAGGGTCGAACACGGACCGCCGAGAGCAACTTTTAGATCTAAGTGGACATGTTAGCGAGGTTTGAGGACGAAAATCAATGATGGACTTTGTCTTTATGCACTAGGATTATTAGAAAATTATCCCCAAAAAGTGGGAGACAATGCCTGGAAACTATATCTTTAAATATGCTATACTATAATTTTTTTGTTGTTTTTTTTGTTTTGTTGTGTTTTTTGCTAATTTTTGGGCCAAGTCTTTTATTTTTAAATGTAATAACTTTATACTTAATATTACATTATGAAGCTATGTATATATATATATATATATATATATATATAGTAGAATGGTGTTTTGTTTGTTTCTTTTAACTTTTTTGTGCTATTTTTCTGGAAATTCTATTTTTTTAAAACTATTTTTTTCTCATTTTTGTCTCATTAAGTTGCTTATTGCCTTCTTCCATGTTTTTGAAAAAACAAACACAAAAAAAAACCAATTTGCTGTGGTTTCAAAAGTTCAAAGCTGGAAATCATACTAGTAATTAGTGATAGTTTTGGTTTTTTATTTGGTATTTGGATTACTGAAAATCAGTGTGAGAAGAGAGTCTGTAGGGGAAAGATCACAGGTTTTCTTACTGTCCTCTCCCAGTCTGTGCACACGGTAAGCACGCAGATATAATAACATCATTTATTGCTTTTGCTGTCTGAAGCCTCTGTCATGCACTGCAAACAGATCATATATTTACGGTAAATATAGGAAATGCTAAATGGAAAATGTGTCCACAAACATGATCTCCAAATAAACATTTGCATGAGAAAGAGACGCCGTCAGACTCCATCATGTGTAAACGGCAGCTCAGATCATCGGGGGGGAAACGATGGCATGGATCACTGTTGTGTTTAAAGTTCAGTTATGAATCTTAAACACACGAGGCGGAGGTAAAAGGCGACGCAGCATGCATCACGCTGCCGTCTTTATGCAGATTCGGTATCAAGCAGAGCACGGATACAAATCCGGCACAACATATGGAATAAATCTGTGCGTATGGACGCTGCTGGGATGTGAACCATGCAGGAATTAATGGAAAACAGCCATATGTTTGCTTGATTATAGCAGCCTCAATGCTGTTACTGAGTTTGGAAAACATTTTCTCAACCTAAAGAGCTAAAAGACGACTCTAAGGACTTATAGTCGTGCCCATGAGCAAGGCAATAGGCGAGTTTTGACTACAGATTTGCGCAAAACTTGGGCGATATTTTTGAAATTAAAGTAAAACACAATTGTGAGATGTGATGTTGTGCGAATTTTCTCTCGATGTTACGCGACTTCTCTCCTCTGGCAATAACACTCCAGTAACCACGGCGATTGATGTCCAAAACATAAAGCCCATCTAATATCGCCGTAATTTCTTTGCCTCATATCAAGACGATTTCGGTCTCCTCCTCCATCCTCACATACAGCGCCATGTTTGAATGTCATGTGACTTTGTTTCACTTTTTCTTCTTCTTTGGGTCTAATGGCAGTTTGCATCCATAGAGTCATATTACCGCCACCTGCTGTTACACATCATATGAGCTACAAATGTAAAAAAAAAAAGTGTTTCCATTGCGGTTTTGCAAAATATGTCTTTTTTTGAATCGCCTGAAGTAACCACCTCAGAGCGTAAAAACTTCTTTGCTGAAGTTTTTATTTTGAATTGAATTGAATTGAATTGAATTGAATTGAATTGAATTGAATTGTTTCCTTCAGGTGTATTTCGTATTTGCAATTTTGATTTGCGCAATTTAAGGGTTAATGGAAACCCACCTGCTGGACTGCAGGGTAATGTTATTTGTAAAGCACATCATCACAGCGATACATGTCTGTGCTCTGTGGATTTCCATAACAGGCACACGTCTGAAATAACCTTTGGAATAAATGTGTTCTGTAATATCTGTCAGTGCGTGCCGTCGCTCATCTCACACAGCTGAAAGCCAATAAACCACAATTTAAGTGATTTATTGGTTCATATTTACATGCTTTGTTTGCTTTTTCAAGAAATGAAATGGTAATCGCTTGCATGATGTTGTGGCCCTGAAGGCGGCAAATGACAAGCTGCAGGCGCAGAGCTCAGTCTGAATAATCTCAGTGTTTGATGGACAGATTGTACAAAAGGAGAAATCAGAAGTAGGTTTCCTGACTTGATGTTTCTGTGCTGCGATACACGCTTTTCTCACAGCAGCCATTATGAGGTATGATTAATGACATTTAAGGATCGATTGATCTAAATCCTATTTTCACACGTGTTATTTGTGCTGGTTATAAGGTATCTGTCTCTCTTTTGTCTTCACCAAAACACTCAACAGTACAGTGGAGGAGAGATGGGGTTTGAGGCTTCAGTTTGTGGGGATCAAAGACGTTCTCACCCCAGTTCGTCACATTAAGAGGGTCTCCATTAACCCTCAAATGGCGCAAATTGAAACTGTGAATTAAAAAAAACACCTGATGGAAACACATCTGTTTCGAAAAAAAAGCCATTTTTGGCAAAACTGCAGTGGAAACGCTTTTTAGTCTTTTCATGATGCTGCGAGGTCACATGATGCTGCGAGGTCACATGATGCTGCGAGGTCACATGATGCTGTGTCTCTGTGCTTGTCAGTAGGAAGTGGCTCCCTCATGATGCAGCAGGAGCTACAAGAGCTGTTATTGCATCACATAACTCTGAGAAAGTTGAGCAAATCATCTGGAAGTTTTGAATCCACAATTCCTCTGTGAAATCGTGGATTATCAGCTCCCCGAAATCCCACATATGTGTCCGCTCCCACGTATAAGGAGTTCGCCTTTCCATCACGGCTCCGTAACACGCCTACGTGGCCTTGGATTGGAAATAATGACGGTGGCTGCAATAGAAATAAAGCTGCTGATGTTTTGAACATCCTTCGCCATGCTTCTCGCCTTCAAATGAAAACCAAACCTCAGGCACAAATGACGCTACATCCTCGTAAAAAAAATCAAACAGAAGAGCGGAGGTCAGGGTGGTTTGTGCACAACAAAAGCGTTCTTTGCTCATGACACAAGTTTGCAAATTGGTTCACCGTCTCGACGCCGTGTGGAAATGGATGTTTTCTACCGACAAACATCAGACGCAGAAACGGTAACAGACGTTTACGTGGGAGGAAATGTTGTGGATTATTGTTGCTTTGACAGAAGCATCAGTGAAAAAGCCTGGACGGTAAAATGTAAATGTGTTTGGATTATGAATCATAATTAAGAGAGCTTTGAGGAAACACTGGAGGTTTGAGCTGTGTGAAGCTTCTAAAAACCACAACAGCTGTGTTTTTCCTCTGCGTGAGTGCAGGTGTGTGTGTGTTTGTGTGTGTGTGTGTGTGTGTGTGTGTGTGTGTGTGTGTGTGTGTGTGTGTGTGTGTGTGTGTGTGTGTGTGTGTGTGTGTGTGTGTGTGTGTGTGTCCTTTGATGAGCATGCAGATGTGCACATACTCATTTTAATTCTTCTACAGTGTTTCTCTGTTTTTTTCTTCCTCTTTGGTGGCTTCTTGTCTTCTCGTCTTCAAAATGTATTTTCTAAAACTAAGAAAAACAGCCCTGTTTATTGGGACGCTGGTGCATTTTTGGCGTTATTATCAGAGGTTTTGTGAGAGGGTTGATTATAATCATTATAAGTTGTGCTTGTTGATTGTTTGGATCTCGTTGGCCTGAGAACATAGTTGTCTTGGCACGTTTCTTATTACAGACAGGTGATAGAATTACAGTTTTAGGTATTTCATTATTCTTGTGGCTCCATTCCATTAAGATTTTGAAAAGGTTTATTGTGCCAAAAAACTGTATGAGTGTACTGTCGGCTATTTATCAATACAAATATCAAAGTGTGACTGTGTGGGCACATTTCTCTTTCCACCATTTTTCCAGATTTGGCTTATGTTTAATTTTCTTGTCTGTGTGAGCAGAAATTAGATGATTGCATTTTGATTTTTATGTTTTGGAACAGTCACATGAACGGAGCTGGCCGTACTTATTAAGTGATTTCAGCTGCTAAGGGACATCTGGTCTTTAAAAAAAATGTTTAAAAGAATAAGAAATAATAAAGAAATGAAATTTAGCTAAAAATATAAATATACATATATATATATATATATATATATATATATATATATATTACTTTTCAGCACTTTTGGGGTTCTTTTTTTCTAATTTTTCTTTTGCTTATTATCAGGGTTTTTTTTAATAAATATATATATATATGTGTGTGTGTGTGTGTGTGTGTGTGTGTTTGATTTTACGTATTTCTGGCTAAGTTTTGGGCCATGTCTTGGTAAGTGGCTTATTGTCGTCTAATTTTCCATCCATACTTTGTTCTAGGATCATAACTGTAAGTGTTTTTCAGTTCTCAAAGGTCGTTCGATGAGCAGATTCGGGCTCTCCTTCGACACGCTGAATAAAGTCACCGCTCCACAGGGCCTGTTTGGGCTTTGTAGTTTCGTGTCTGCTCTCAGCCTCAATCCTCAGCTTGACTTCCATTAGACTCTGATCGAGCGGGGGATTGATAGAGGTGAGGGGGAATGAAAAGAGACTGAAGGCAGAAATCTCTCTTCTGTCCTCTTTTCTCCCACGTTCATCTTCCCTGTCTGGTGTTTTGCATTTTCACCCTACCCTCTTTTTTTCCCAGTTTTCCTCCGACTCCATTCTTAAATCTCCATCTGGATTCAACCTTCATCTCTTTCTTTCTTTTCTTTCTCTCTCTGACCGCTCCCTGTCTCCTCCTTTAGCTCTCTCTCTCTTGGGTATGATTATAGTATCTCTGCCTTCCTCACGGCATGCTGGGAATGAAAAATGGATCCCTGGTTCCATCTCTTTCTCCACAGTGTGTGTGTGTGTGTGTGTGTGTGTGTGTGTGTGTGTGTGTGTGTGTGTGTGTGTGTGTGTGTTCATGCACTGCAGGGACTGCGTGGGTGAAAGAGATAAATGCCAGAAGTGTGTTGATGTGGAACTATTTCTGTTTGTGTGTGTGTGTGTGTGTGTGTGTGTGTGTGTGTGTGTGTGTGTGTGTGTGTTGATAGATGTGGTGGAAGTGTGTGTTGATGGAATCAGTAAATAGTTAATGAGCGGGGAGGACAAACGTGTTGAATCCCCAGGAGGTGATAGTGATGGAGACTCCGACGCGGTGAACACATGGCGACGACAGCACAGGACGATAAACGTAATCAGCATCGGCTCCATATGTTAAACGCGTCGCAGCGATCAGAACTGTTTGAAGACGCGGCGTGTGAGTGGCGTTTAGAAACGCAGCGGGCCTGTAAGCTGAAGCGGCGCCTTCTGTTTGAGTCTCTTCTGCTGCCTGTTTACGTGTCGTCTCATTTTTACGTGTCGTCTCATTTTTACGCGTCGTCTCATTTTGAGCCGGCGGTGAGGCGCTGCTCGTGACTCGAAGACTGCTGGAGCAACAAAAACTGAAAAATCGACCGTGACATACAAGCAGGGATTCAGGTTCCCCAGAGGATGAATCCTAACAATGGGCCTCATCCAGCAACATCCTCTTAACCCTTTGAAACCTGAGCAAATTGGTTTCATTTAATGGAAAAATAATGTGGGGAAAAACAATGAGTTGGCTGGAAATGTCTCACAAAATAAACAAATAAAAAAAGAGAAAGTTGACAAGAAAATAACCTCAAAATCAATTGAGAAAAAGGACAGGGGTTAGAACTTTATTTATTTCTTTTTAAAGGGAAAATGTCAATAAGTCAATATTCATATTTACAATAATTCTACATTATAAATGATGATATAGAAGAAATTTGGAAAATTATTTTCCCCACTTATTGGGGGATATTGTTATTTTTGGGTAATGTTTTAGTAGCTTTTTTTTTACTTCTAATTTTTTAGCCATGTTCTGGTAAGTTGCTCTTTGCTCTCTCCCCATGTGTTTGAATGAAATTAAACCATTTTCCCAGGTTTCATAGAGTTAAATTTCTCTTAAATTTCTCAACACTCAGACAGAAATTGTGAAAAGGGATTTGGGGAACTTTGCACCCTCAGCCTGGTTTTTGTTGCAGAATGACTGTTTTGATGCCAGTAGTTCTCTTTTAATGCAAATTTTAGTGCTTGTAAATTGTATTTTGTCTCAAGTTGTGCATCTGTCTGCAAATTTGCATTTTCACTGCTGATTATCTCGGTCAGGTCTGCCTTGAAAAAGAGTTTCTTAATCTCATTGGGACCAACCTGGTTAAATAAAGGTTAAATAAATAAAATAAAATAAAATATGCATGATGGTAAAATCAAAAGTGCGCAGGAGTCATGAATCTGACGGTAGTTTTGCAGAGGCATTTACTGAACGTTTCTATGAACATTTTGATAAATGAGGCCCAAAGTGAGGGGAACATAAACCACTGAATGAAATTACAGGACAATCCACCCGATAGTCTTTTCAAAACCACATGTGTAAAGTTCATGGCGGCGCTATAAAAAGTCAGAGGATCACTAAAGTCAGCAGGATTCAGGATTGAGCACAATTTTTACAACAATCAATCCAATAATAGCTTAGATACTTAAATCAGGACTGAACTGATCGACTCACCAAAATTTCCATCCCGAGAGCCACGCCACTTACATGTTTCAAAAATGGCACATCACCAAAATGAATAGGCTGCCAGCACTTAAGAGGAATAAAAGAGGTAATAAAGAACAGCTTCACTGTTTCATGAACATATTTTATTTCACTCACTTCTCTCTCAGACTGCAGGGTGGATGAAAAATCAATCCACTGGGTCGTCTGGTCAATAGTGACTGAAGTATTGAGGAACATAATGAAGGCACAGAATGATAACAATGCATGGTACTGGTCTGTACAGTAATCAATATCCCACCAGTAACGAAGAATAATGAAGTCCCACCTCGACCGTCTGTAATCTAAAAGTGGAGGTAACTAGCCTCTTTGTTCCCACATGGCATCAAATAATGCAGAGTTGAATGTGATTCTTAGGAATTATCGAGTGCCTTTCGGCTCACGGCCTGTTCAAAACGATCAATAATCATCAGGTAAAACACAACAGGCTCCTGATTGAGATCCGTCCCGTCGAGCCCAAAAGAAAGCCCCGCTGCGTGAAAGCCAGCCCTTGTTTGGGAAGATAGCAGGTCATTTCCAACAGGAGAGAACAGTCAGCTCTTTTCTACCGTTGAGTTATTAATTTCACACTTCGCTTAGCTGTGATTTCAGTTGGACTAATGTGGCGGAGCGCAGTCGGGACTCTTATTGTTCCCGTCCCTGTAAGCACAATACACAGTTATAGTGTAATGAGCAGGAGCGCAGCAGGCAGCCGGGGAATGTTGTAATTATCATCACACACTCACAGCCGACTGCCAAACCCACACAGGCAAACAGAGACAATGATACCGGTGTACTGAATAATCAGATCCACCAGTGCCATTCTCTAATCCACCGACCTGCCTGTCCATTATCTACACGCTGATGCACTCACTTATTACTACAGCCACTAACAGTGTAAACATCAAGGTTACTGCCGGGAATTAAAAGTGAAATTAAGATAGTGGTTAAATAGCGTGAGGGGAGCCAGTATCAGCCCTACTTAGAAGATTTTGTCTTAATAACCAAGAGAAAATATAATGAAAATAAAATGTAACTCTCTAAAAAAAAACCTGAGAGAATTTCGGACTTTTTTAGCACAACAAATACTATCAAAACAAAGAGCTTAGAGAGGGGCTCGATGGAGAATTAAGGTGGGTTTAATAGGTTCCTGCGCCCTCACTAAACAGCTACAGTGGGTTTTTTTTCAGGACAATGTTGACTAAAGTTTGTCTCCTACATAAAAAGTATTATCTCCCATGTAAGGGATGCTATCTCCAGTGTATAGGATCCTTTGTACAGGAAGTTATCAACGGGATACAAAATCAAATCTCCTGAAAATAGGACGTCATCTCCTACATACTGGATATGATCTCCTATGCACCGAAAGCTATCTTTTATGTACAGGATATTGTCTCCTACGCATGAGTGTTTGACAGCCACAGCATTTCATCATGGCGGATCAAACAGCTGATGGTCCGACAGCAGCGCAGTGAGACAGACAAACAGAGCGCAGCTTCTCCTCACAGCACCAAAGTGTCTGAAACAGACACATCTGCAGAGGTGAAAGTGACTTCTTTAGACTCTACAGACGACTTTGTGTTAGTTTCAGCTTTAATCAGACTTTGGATGAATTATTTAGAAACACCAGGACGCATCGCTCTGTGTCTCATCCGGCCGCTCACACTGAGCTCTCATTATTATTACCAGGGGCAGATGTAATGTTTTGGGGGCCCGGGGCCACAAGCACATTGGCACGCTGTTGGCAGCTATAGGAGAAGTACGGGATCTCATCTCCTATGTGTGGGATGTTATTTTCTTGATATGAGATCTTATCTTCTACATGTGGACTGTTATCGCCCATGCACAAGATGATATAGTCTATGTACGGGATATTTTATCCAACATACAAGATATTATCCCCTAAAAAAATATTTATTGGGTAGATTTACATGCTGGGAGAACCTATAACTTGACAGCGACTGTATTTATTAGAAATAAATAAAACAACTTGTGTTTAACTTTAGTCCCGCCCACAAAGGCTCTGATTGGCTTTATAAGAAGATGAAGGAAACGATTTAGAGGTCTGGTGCTGAGTGAAGCAGCTCTCCATATAAGCACACACTGATAAACAAATACTAGTGTTCAATACACACACACACACACACACTGTTGTCTCCAGGAGAAATGTGTTTTGTCAGGGTGGAAATTCTAGGCCGACCTTTTTAATGGCAGATGAAACACAATCAGTGACCAGACCACAACAGGCCTGATAGATGATTGTGGTTATTGAGTGGGTATTGACTGGCTCAGGCCTTATGTTCACTGACATGCACGCACTCACACACACACACTCTTACACACACACACGTGCATGTGCGCACACGCGCACACACACAGACAACCTGCAGAGACCATGTAATGCATAACAATCAGCTCTGAAACAAAGGCAGGGAGGAGGAGAGCTGTGTTAGACAGAGCTCTGTGTCTGTGTGCAACCATGCAAGTATTCATGAGCTGGTGTGTGTGTGTGTGTGTGTGTGTGTGTGTGTGTGTCTTACCTGGAAGTAGCAGGTTGGCATGTGCACTCAGAGGCGTTCTGCATGTGTGTCTTCTGGCATCAATTTGATGTGTGTGTGTGTGTCTCCGGACGTGAACTTCACATGTGAAGATTCCTGCATGCCTGAAAATCAAATAATAAAGACGCTCACAGTGTTTTCATTATTAGTACATTTCTCTCTTGCACACACACACACACACACACACACACAGAGAGCGAGGACTCATATATAATTACCTCCATGTTCATTTGCAGGTGTTTCTTTTCATTTTGCCCCTGAGTGACGCCTGCACACGCTCGCTTGTGCTCACAGCTATATTACTTATGCTAATGTTCGTGGCTGGCGGCTTGTTGTGTGTGTGAGCGAGTTATGAGCCGCTGATTGAGGTGGGAGTGAACCCGGGTTAGAGACTGCTCTGTAAATTAGCATCTGTTCTGCCTGCAGTGTGTGCCCTTGAGCCAAACATTACGTACGTTTCATTTGACGTGTCCCTTGTGTGCTCGCCACTTGGTAACATGGCAGCGAAGCTGAAGTCTCACTGAGTGGAGAATCAAATTAAAATTCTGATGCTATGATTTTAAAAGCAGTATTGGAGCTGAAACTACCTCCTCCTCAGGGTAAAGGCAACTCATGCATGAAAAAAATAACTTTATATGAGGACTCATGAAAAAGGTGTTCCCATATTTTCAGTTAAACTAAAAAAAAAAGAGGAAATATCTAAACATTCAGACTGACATGAAATAGTCCTCTAACCTTTGAAACGAGATCAAATTGGCTTAAATTCTTTCAAAAACATGGGAAGGAGGCAAAGTGCAATAAAATAATAAATTACCCAAAAACTTGCGAGAAATCAGTAAAAAAAAGTACAGAAAAAGTTTTAAAAAGAGAGAAAGAAGAAAGAACAAAAGAAAGAAAGATTATAGGTCAAAGAAAGGTCATCTCGTGCTAACCACAAAAACGAAATGTTTTTTTGTGAAGACTTTGTTGTGTTTGCTGCCAAGATATGTTTTTTATTTTTATTAAGAAATGGCTCCATTCCTGAGAGGGTTTTTTTCTCAGAAAGACATCACTGAATTTTCTGCAGATTGCAGTGGTTGTTTGCAGCTTAAATATTGCAGATTTTCCTGTCCAAATAGCACCCCAAAAAGTGTTTTTTTTACAGAGACAGTGCTGTGTTTTCAGACACCGAGACATTGTCCACAAAAAGTGGTTGTTTTTTCATTTTAATATCGTCATGAATCCTGGCAGGATAGTGCTATGAAAAGCGCTGCGTCCTGCTGAGGTAGTCTCAGGAAATGCAACTGTTTTTCAGAAATGTGCATCTGCTGCTAAGATAGCGACACAAACAACTTTGATTTTTGCAGACATAGCTTCATTCCCTGCTGAGATAACTTTAAGAAAAGCTGTTTTTTTGTACAGTGTGTTGTTTTTTTTAAATTATTTAATCTTTTGTCAATAAAATTAAAACAAACACAGCAATGAAACAAGGTCTTGGCAGGGATATAAATTAACCCTTTGAAACCCTAACCTTGATTTCTTTGAAAAACATGTGAAGAAGGCAATGAGAAACTTAAAAAGAAATGACCCAAAGATTTGCAAGAAATTAATAACAAGTACAAAAAAATGACCAGAAAATTAACAAAAAAAAAAAAAAAAACAAGAACGAATGGGATTTTTTTTTAATGAGATGATCTGGAAAAAGATGCTAAAATGTATAGTAATTGTCAAAAATGTTTATATATAATATAGAAATGTGGGATATTTATTAATGTATTTGAGTTTTAGAAATGTTTCCCTAGCTTTTAAAAAAAACACTTCTCTAAATTATCAATTTCTTGCAAATTATGGAATATTTCTTGCCGAGTCACTCCGGGTTAAAAGGTTTAAATACCTATGAAAGACTTCTGAACACAGCACAAGAAAACTGAAATCAATCCAAGTTTTAAAGGGTTAATATATGAAATTACAACCAAGACACCAATCAATATCAGAAATGATGTGAAATGTATGATAAAGGCAACCATACACTGATATTAAGGGTGGATCATTTTGCAGGCAAACAGCCAGCAAAGACAAATTGTCTCCAATGTCCACGTCTCTCCCTCCTTCTTGTTTTTTTTGCGTTTTATGTCTTTTTTTTCTCTCTTCTTGATGTCGCACTCCTCTGGGCGATCTGTCTCTGCTCTCCGTCTCCTCACACCATCTGTCTCTGTCTCCCTCTCTCTCATTAGCAAAAAGGCTGGAGTGACTCCCTGCGGCCGCTGGACAGACACGGAAACATAAAGGTAGAAAGACGCTCTCGCATGTTTCCATCCATCAGCTCACAATGATGCTCCTCCGTGACGGACTTGTGTTCTTCTTGGCTGCCTCTCATGTCCCGCGTCCCTCCCTCCGCCTCCCATCACTCATCTTTAATAAGCTTCCTCTCCCATAAAGCTGATGATAGATCGAGAATATTTCCCCTCAGACTGTCACCTGTGCAGCTTTTAATCTCTGATATATGTGAGGGAGAGCTGATTAACCTCTTTTTGAGACATATATTCAAACCTGCATTAAAAGCTGTCTGTGCTTAGTTTCATGACGCTCTCAGTTAGCTGACGTGTAACAAACCTCAGCTCACGTTTAAACCTCAGTAACAGGAATTCTTCCCTTGAAACCAGCAAACCGGCTTGATTTCTTCCAAAAACATGAAGTAAGCCAAAAGAAAATGGAAATGTAAGAAAAACAAAATGTCCTAAAAAAGGTTAATTAAAGAATATATATATGTACCATATATTTTAAATAAAAAAACATCTATAAATATAGTTTTCTCAACATTTTCTCAACATTTTTCCCCTTTTTAAATTGGTTTCAGGTCATTTCCTTGTTTGATTTTTTGTGTTTGAACTTTTTTCTTTATTTAATTTATTTTGTTTAGTTTTGGGGAGGTTTCTACTAATTTTAGTTTTACATTATTTTTCCTAATTTTGGGGTATTTTCCTCCTAAATTGTTCATTTCCATATTTGTCAGAAATTAAGGCAAACTGCTAAGGTTCCCAAGTGACAATAACTGGGAGAAAACAAAATCCCACTGTGACCGATTTTTGCTGCCTAAATTTAGGCATTGCTGATTCTAATTCAAATCTGTAAATGTATATATTCTTCAGTTATTTATGGCCTGTGTATAAATTCTGCTTTATAAATAACGTACTGTGAAACTCACCGTGTCTTCAGGTCAGAGGTCGCAGGCCCTCTCAGCTGCCGCTGGACAGACCGCAGAGCTCCCAGGAGCCTTTGCAGCAGCCTGGGCCTGTCCGTAAGAGTCACAGGAGAAAAGGTACAAACGTCAGACGCCTGCATGAGCTCGTGTTTTATCATTCACTCGGTGCTTTTACCTTCTTTCTTTTGTTTTTTGCTCTTTGAAGTTTGAGCTGCCGTCAGACGGGAATCCTCTTTATTCATCTCATCTTTTAAAATCATCTCTCTTCATTACTTCTAACGCCGGCCTCCCTTTATCCTCCGTCTTTCTCGTCTTTCCCACGTTCTCGCCTCATTACAACTCATCTAATATTTTCGTCCGATCTCTCTCTTCGTCCCATCTCGCTTCAGCTGGCCTTCCTCCTCCTCCTCACTTTTTTTTTATCACTTTCATCCTTTTCCCTCTCGTCCCCTGACGTTTACCCTCCTCGTTTTCCTCTCATCTTTTCAAATATCAAACATTTTTGTGTTATCACTTGACTTTTACCTTCTTTTCTGATGTAACAGCAGAGTTTTATCGTTTCCACTTATCTGTTTCAATATCAGTCACATGCCGTCTGCATCCTCTCCTGCCTTGTAGGTTTTCTCCTTCTTATTTTTAAGCAAGATAAAAAAAAATACACATGCAACATGCACTACATGAAGATTCTTCAGACTATTTCTGTCGTTTTTCACGTGCACAGCTGACTGCAACATGATGAACGTACGAGTGCGGTTTAAATGATTCATCGCGCCTCTCAAATCTACCTGTGAGCACCTTCAGCTGTGAAAACATGTCTTTGAACTCATTTATCTTTAAGCACAAAGACGGATTTATCGTGCGGAACAACAATTGTGCACTTTTCTGAGAAAAGTGTGAAATGTCTCACAAAGTTAGTGCACACCAAAATGTTAATTTTTAGATGTGGAGCGAAGTCATTTGGGACATTCTTTTGCTAATATTATTATTTAAGTTTGGACACTGCATTTTATAAATGTAATACTGTGAAACTTTGCTTCCATTTTGACACTACAGGGTTAATAATACCTATGTATTAACAGAACGGAGCCCCGGTGCTCAGTTTAATACTATATTGATAATGATGATAGTGATTAATGGACTTTACATCCGTCCGCTCGGAGAGCGTTTACACACAGATCCATAGCCAGGAGGCCGAGGCTTCCAGGCCCGCTGTTAGGGGGGTCAAAGGGTGCCGATGACCCCACCTCAAGGTCAAGGAGCAGAGCGATGGTGGGGCTCATGAAAGGGTTAATCGTTAACCGTTAAATGGGCCCATGTACAGCAATTTATTTACCGACTTATCATATCACTGATATGATATTATTTTTTTTTATCCACAGCACTCAGAGTCAGACGTAGATTGGACCAAAACAATCGATGAATATTCAAATCCATTAATCATTCTGGCTTTAGTTGAGCTGAGATAAACTGATCCAATATTTGTCGGACTGAAGTGTAACGCAGCCAAATCTTAAATTTGCAAGATCATAATGGAATAATAGAAAAATGGCAGAATTTAACTATTAATAACATCCTATAATTCTTTATTCAGGTTTGTCTGCAGTCTGTGGCTTTAATACAGCCGACTATTTGAAACAGTCAGTGTCTATTTTTATTACTGAGTTTCGATACTCCTCCTCAGGTACGTTAGTGTGCAGCGGGAACGGGACCGGGAGCAGCTCCATCTACTCCGTTGCCATGGTGGCCATCCCCGACTGCGTCGACAACGGCACGCAGACGGACATCAGCTTCCAGAACATCGTGCCGGTGGGGAGGAACCGAGGTCACCACCACCACGGCCGGGGAGGCGGCTCCTCCTCCCCTCCACCGCCTCCCCCCTCCCCTCCCCTCCCTCACCTCGTGGGACCGTACGGGATCAACGAGTTGTAAGTCCTGACCTGTCGTCTTTTTTGGAAGTCAAGAATAATGACATCAGTCAATGACGTCAGAGACCATAAAACCTAAAATCAAAGCCCAGCCCCGATTAAAAGACCAGCGTGGGGACACGTTTCAACAAATAAAGGCCGATCTCGATTCATTTTTATGCACCAGTTCATTTTTATACAAGTTCTTCTTAAAGTTTTTTTAGGGGTGAAATTTTCAGGTAATTTCCTTGTTCTTGGGTCATTTCTTCTTTTGTTGCTCATTACCTTCTTCTTGTGTTTTTGGAAATAAAAAAGCCAATTCGCAGGTTTCAAAAGCTTAAATAAATAATTTGGTTGTACTTTCAAGCAATAGTTTTGTGTAAAAGGAAATAAAAGTCCGTCTCATATAGACGCCTGTCGAGGTCGTCTAATGAATTAAACAAAAAATCTCCGGGGTTTTTAACTGAAGTTTTACAGTTTGATGCCTCGTTGCTTCTCTCCCTCCAGCTGTGTGTTCGAGTACAACGACCCCGATGACTACTTTGACGTCTCCAACCATGAGGTGGACAGGCAGGACGACCTGGAGTATGAGGTGAGAACTCTGTTTGCACAAAAACTGAGCAAAGAATCGATGAAATGAGAGCTGCAGCGTGAGAAAAGGACTGGGGATTAGGGGAAAAATTCTGCTGCAAAAGCGCCCACAATCTTCAGAAACGTCACTGAAACAAACGGACTTCTACAAGCCGTCGTGTTTGGAGGAGAAAATCCATATGAGCGACGTCCAGACTGGACTTAACCTTCACAAAGAGGCTCTCGGTTCAGTTCGCAGACGTCTAAAGGAGCCCCGTGTTCAGCTGAACGGCGCTCTTTCTGTTTCTGCTCCGTTGGCTCTCTGCTGCTGGAGACAAACGCCAGTTTGGTCATTAAAGAAGTCGGTAAAGTGGAAACATTCGTGTTCTTTCCGGCTCGTATACCAAAGAGACTCCCTGTCCTCCCTCTGCGTGTCCTGTTTCATGTGCACACGCTCCTCTCCTCTCTGTCTCCTCCCTCATTCATGTTAGTATTATCCAACATCATTATATGCCCCTAAATTACTTCCTAATATCCTCCTTTCTTTTTTTTCTTGGGTTTCATCCTTCATTTCCTCCCTGGATCACTAACTTTGTTCTGTCGATGCCCTGCAGCCAAATTCAGATATAATAGCTGCTGCTACGATGTTTTTTTGTAGTCCAGCTGATCACTGATGGTCTGTGGTACATTTATTATTTTCTGCTTTTTTTGACCAGCATCAGTCCTAATCAGAAATATCAACTACTGAGTAATTTTTAGGATTTTAATCTTCTTAAATGTCAGGTTTTTGTCATAATGCCTCTATACTACGTCCAGAAGACATCTATACTACGTCCAGAAAAGACATCTGTACAACATACAGCATAGATGTCTTTTCTGGACAACACATAGATGTCCTTGCTGTGCGTCATACAGATGTCTTTTGTGGACATTTGCAGGAAATTTCGTATTACGTTTGCAGCAGGAAACCGCTGTTACGTTTGTAGGAAATGTTTTATGTTTGTGGGATTATTACATCGAAAGCTGCAGTTTTGTTTCACGTTTGTGCTTTTTTACGTTGACGGCTGTTATTAGGTTTGCGGGTGTTACAGACCCCCTAAAGACCAGCACTGTCCTTCATAAACCGGTTCAGACCATCAGTCCACCTTTCTCCTGCTGTCCCTTCAGGAGGTGGAGCTGTACAAATCCAGTCAGCAGGAGAAGCTCGGTCTGACGGTCTGCTACAGGACGGACGACGAGGAGGATCTTGGGATTTACGTCGGAGAGGTGACACTCGTCTACGCTTCGTCTTTTAATTCTGCTCTACCTTCTCTGCAGTTCATTCACTCATTCATTTAACCGCACTCATTTTTCTGTACATGAACATCTGATGCATTAATGCAGCTCCTGAGGGTGTTACTGCAGCCGTTTCTGTCATCATTTATAATCGCTCGTTTCTCTTCAGCCTTTCATACATATATTCTCTCACCCATTCATTTATTAAAAACATCTCTCCATTAATCACGTTCTTCATAATCTCACCCTTTAAATTATTCATGTAACCAATTATTGGCTCCTTTTCCATTCACTCGTCATCAGTTTCCTCCTTCATGGGTTCATTCTGTCATTACTGTTCTTCATTCATGAGGTCATGAATTTATCCGTCTGTTCCTCCGGCGTTTTATCGTCTTCTCTCTTTTTTTTTTAACTTCAGGTGAATCCAAACAGCATAGCAGCCAAGAATGGACGCATCAGAGAAGGGGACCGCATACTTCAGGTACGCAAACGCGTATTCACACTCTGCTCTCGTTTTTCTTTTTTTTTTTTCATCCATCCATCCATTTTCTTCCGCTTATCCGGGGTCGGGTTGCGCGGGCAGCAGCCTAAGCAGGGAAACCCAGACTTTTTTTTTTGCCTGGTAGCAATGAACTTTTTTTTTAAAATCGTAAATCCATAAAATTTCCTGATTTAAGGTTTGTACCTGGATTACAGTAAAGGCAGTAAAACACCTCTGACTTTAAGGTAACGCAGTTTCTTTTTCGTTTACCCATTTGAAACCCGGATCAACATAAGTTTTGTTGTGCAGCATTCAGATGCCTTTCACAAGTATTTAACCCTTCGAGCAAATGAGGGAATGACTTACCTTACATTATTTTATTCTCAAAAATTTGTGACTATCTAATTTTTTGTTTGTTAATTTTCCTTTTTGGCTCTTTTCAGTGTTATTTGTTAGTTACTGACCCGAGGTTACATTACTGTATATAGATACACACACTGGACCTTTAAGTCACTGAACGGTGCAACGACAGCAAAAAAATAAAAATAAAAACTGTCTGTATTCATGAATACTGACTGTTGACCTTCAGGGTAAATTTAGGTTCATTTTCTGCAGACTGAACACACAAACTCGTCCTCCAATAAATGAACCGGCTCTGTGAGGGTTAGAAATAGTTTCAAATCAAACTATGTAAATTCATACCTGGAGCCCCGGGACGGTCTTGACCAATCAGAGAGAGCTGTCAGCAGCCTGGTTACTGCTGTCCTAAAAATAGACGGAGAGAGACAGAGACGGAGGGGGAGACAACATTGTCACCAGCTCTGATCGTCAGACAACAGAAACCACGAGAGCTTTCAACATTATTCTATAAAATTAAACTCTTTTCACACAGCAGTGATCCAACCGATGTCCATCCCGTCAAAGTTTTGTTTTGTCTCTGTCAACGCACCACGCATCCTAAACTGTGTGTGACACTCCCCATGACCAAAAAAGAAAGAAAGAAAGAAAGTACTTCAAATTTTCATGTCATGAAAATTCATCTTCCCTCTCAGGGCGGTTATACCGCCAGCATTCTGTGGTAAAAAATAAAAGTCAATTAAAAAATTAATACATTTAAAAAATCATTCATAGAGTAAGGGGGGTAATTTTTATTTACTGTAGTTTTAATAAAAACACTGTGGTGTTGCTGCTAAATATCTCTCTTTAATCATGCTTATTTACATTAAGTGTGCTTAAACTAATATTTACAATAAACAAGTTTCGGATGGTTTCATTAACATATTACAATAAGGACGGCCCCCATTAAAATCTGGCCCCAAAAGTACTGCATCACTGCATCTCTACAATATGAGTAATACTGTACAAGTGTGTCCGCATAGACTTTTATTTAACATCATTATAACCTGTGTAACTGCTAGTGATCAACATTTTTCATTTCCAACATATTAATTAGAGATAGAACTTTATAATTACCTTAAGTTAATTATTTGACAGACGTGAAGAAGTGTGTTTGTATTACATGTTTGTATTACGAGGGGCTGTCATTGAAAGTTTTTTAGGAGTTTGACCTTTTTCACGTACGATTAGATAAAAAATTCTGCTCTGGAGCTGCAAGCCCACACATGTTGACTGCTCTTTCTGAGAGTTTGACGATGAAAAACGAGTGTGAATAAATCTTCCTGACATTTCTTTGCTCATTATCCTCTGACCCGCCGCCTGACGACCTCACAAAAACAGTTTCAGGGAAAAAAAGACAAATTTGACAAATGTGACAAGAATAGACCAGCAGCTCCTGGCATCGCCATGGTTACCTGGCAGTGGGTGAATGATGTCAGCACCGGTTCCCATGACAGCAATCACCACGGAGATGAAGGACCTCTGGACAGCTGTGGTGTCTCCCTGCAAGTTTGGGGAACATACCTGTCATCATTATACAGCGCAACCAAAAACACATCATATACACCTGAGACATGATTCACACATGTTCTAGAACATGTATGACAGGTCAATATTTGGGTAAAACAGGAAACATACTGTG
Source organism: Plectropomus leopardus (assembly GCF_026936395.1). Classification (NCBI taxonomy): domain Eukaryota; kingdom Metazoa; phylum Chordata; class Actinopteri; order Perciformes; family Serranidae; genus Plectropomus; species Plectropomus leopardus. The sequence goes on along the minus strand of NC_142184.1, from coordinate 1,853,102 downwards.
GTTCCAACATGTTCTCATCTCAAACCTTGGCCTCTGAAATTCAAACCTACATATGACATGATAGGTGTCCTCCGCAGTCTGCTGTTGACATTTTGGGGCGGCGTGTCAAATTATGCCTGTCAAACGCATTGTTTTGTTTTGTTTTTGTTGTGTTTGTTTTTTTTCACAACACAACTCCGTTTTAACAAGAATCAGACCTTTTCAAAATAAACTTACAATGTAGTAATAAAACATTTTTGTTTTTCCTGTGCAATTAAAGTACATGATTGGGTTTAGGTAACCCAAGCAGGTGGATAGCTTGAGGCAAGAAAAACATGTGACTGGATTTAGGTAACAAAAGCACGTGGTAAGGTTTGGGCAAAACAAGCGAGTGATAGATTTAGGCAACAAAAGAATTGTGTTAGGTTTAGGCAAAGAAAGCACGTGGTTGGATTTAGGCATTAAAGGCACACTGTTAGGTTTAGGTAACACATGCAGGTGGTTAGATTTAAGAAACAAAAGCCGAGACTCAATTCAGGCAACAAAAGCACGAGGTTAGATTAAGGCACCAAAAGTGGGTGGTTAGATTTAGGCAACCAAACTATGTGGTACGGTTAGGACATTGTTGGGTTTAGGAAAAACCCATCATGGTTTGGCTCAACATTTATAGGGGAAGCACTCTCCTGGGTGAAGGTCCAGTGTTTGGTGGACCCATCCATCCCCCGTCTCACCCGCCAAACAGGCGCTTTCCAGCACCTTATTTCATGTCATTACTGCCAAACCGATGCCATCCAGCAGGGCATCGTACCACCGCCAAAGGTTCAGTCCAGCCATGTTATGAACTGACATTGTTCAACAGTAGATCAAACCATCGACCAGGCAGCTGTTTTACAAGCTCAGAATGAGAACGAGCAGATGGTTACGGTCACACTTGTATTGGATAAAAACTTCTAGTTCTCCACTTCCACATGTATGATCTGAGTTTTGCTCCCGAATATAACGTAACTGATCTCTTCACCTCCTCTTGTTCCCTCCAGATTAACGGAGTGGATATTCAGAACAGAGAGGAAGCAGTGGCCATCTTGACCCGAGAGGACAGCATCAACTTCTCACTGCTGCTGGCCAGGCCAGATATAGAGGTGACGAGACACGACACATTTACATCACCATCTTAAATCAATCCCCAGCGTGTGCAGACTGCAGGAAACCAGAGAAACCAAAGCTGCATGTTTTCCTCCTCTAATACCTCCACAAGCTCAACATTGTCCTTTTCATTATTGTTGGTAATTGACATGTTTTAAAATACTGAAAGAGCAGTGTTAAAGCAAAAGATATTTAATTCACAACTATATGAACCTAATTAAGCTGTAAATCCTTAGTTAAAGGTTAACTTGTGGCTTTGGTGTGGAAACCAGCTAACATTTGTTCAAGAGATTATCTAAACGGCCGATAAATCTACCAATTACTTCACTACTGGTTCAAACTGCCCCAATCCTTTTCTGTGCTCATGTTCAGAAATAGTCCCTACATCCATAACTAAAGGTCTTACAGTGTCTCTCCTGTTTCATCACTCAGCTCGCCTGCAGCCTACTTTACTAACCCACTTTCTCCTCGCGTCCCTGCTGCAGTCGCAGCCGTGTGTGGCCGACAGGAGAGGAAAGACTTAAAAAGGCCACAGTTGGGTTCACGGCGTGGTTGCAGTCCGGGACGTTATGAGTTCGCCTCCGTCTGACCTTTTGGTGTTAATCTATTCATCTGTCTGAGACTAACACTTAAACAAAAAACTTTGGCAAAAAATTTCATTCCCTGCTTCAAATTAATGCTGGGCAATATGAAATAAAGTCTTATCAAGATTGTTTTTTTCATATCAGTCAATATCGATATATATCACGATATACATCAAATCACTATTTCTGTCGAGCTTAAAGGTTCCTTTGACTCCTCAAATGAGATATGAGATATGAAGATATCATAAGGTTAATTTTGACATTTGAACATGACAAATATACTGTAGAACAGCATCACCAGCTGGAGGACCTATTCTACTAAAACTCAAAGAGGTCCAGTTACTAAAATTTCCTCCTAGCAAAGGTCCGAGCCTCATACCTAAAATCAATATCACCGTTAACTGAACATTTTACTTTGATTACAATAAATGAATAATTTGCTTTTTGCTTCTTTTTTTGTGGTTTGTTTTTTGCCCTCATAGTTCACTGACACAGTGTCATGTGACCATGGTGTGTTGGAGTGTAATAAACATATGATTTATTATCATTTATTCAACTTTCCAGCATTATATAAAAATGAAAAGCTCCATCTTAAACAAACTTCAGGTAAATTGAAGCACATTGTGCTGATAATAGGCCAACCTCTCCTGACTGCAGGACTCTGACCTCAACTTGTGTAAAACTTCAGTGCTATTAATCATTTTACTCAGGAATTAAAAACTTACTATATATTTAGCAGGTTTGCCCGTGTTTGAAAAAGCCATGTGCATGCATTGATTTTGGTGGGAAAGTGTTACGAAACGACAGGAGAGCTTTGAGGCTCTGCTTCAATTCAGTGTGCACAGCTTGACACATGAGGGCGAGGGCCAGGAGAGCTGTTTGATTGGAGTGTAATTTGTCAGCCAGCGGCATTAACCACGTAACTGCTGACAAAACAAACGTCGGCCTGCAGGGCAAAAGCCGTGGCAGCTTTCCAAGATGACAAATTGTTGTCTGCGTGGACGTTAATGTCCACAACGGGATTTTGCGTAAACCTGAATGGCATTCATCAGTTCTCTGTTTCATCAACCTGTCTTGTTTGTGTTTGTATGGGTCATGTTGCCTTGGTGATGTAAATGCTCACTGCAATGTAGCCGTGGATCCCGTGTCTGCCGGCTGCAATAACTGTGTGCAGACTGCACTTACTTGGAGCACCGCAGGAACACGCCGGCCGGGTAATGGTGTGGACCCAAATGGCAAAACTGTTGATGGGATTCATGACAGTCTGATGAATACTGCACAACATGATGTAGCAGTAAACTCGCTACTTCTGCACAGCAGCAGCCTCCATCCTCTTCAAAACAGGCCTGTCTGACGAACATCCAGTAAATTAACCAAACTAACAGAAATAAAATATTCACACTCAGCTTGTTTAAAATTCTAAATATCTCAATCAAAAGCAAATCACTTCTCTGTATGATTCACAATTGGAGACTAACACATCCGGCTTCAGTCTGCATTCACAGTCAGACTTTATTCTTCACAACATAAACCTCAACACTTTGTCTACTCTGTGTTATAACACACACACACACACACACACACACACACACACACACACACACACACACACACACACACACACACACACACACACACACACACACACACACACACACACACACACACACGCACGCACAGCCATGATAAATGTTCCTCGTATGACAGCAGGTCCCAGAGTGTGTGTGTCCACATCTGCTGACAGAGGAGGAACTGCAGGACGGCATATTTTTACACGTCACTTAAAATACACACATATTCACTGATGATTGTGCACCATGTGCATGTGTGTGCATGTGTGTGCACGTGTGTGCATGTGTGTGCACTCACACGTCAACCAAACGAATGAGCCGTCACTCACTCAGTCAGTATTTAGACGACTCTGACACGTCAGCCCGTCAGGTCTATCTGTAATGCGTAAACAGCAGATGATGGATGTTTTATTGACTAAGCAAATAACAAACTGGGGAGTGACGGGGGAGCAGCTACGATGAAAGAGGGAGAGAGTGTGTATTGTTGCCTTTTTCAGCAATGAAGCAAACTATGGTGATGCAGGTCCACACAGCTGTGTGTCTAAACCCAGACTGAGCCTGTCAGAAAATTAACTGATAAGCCCTTTAGATTTTAATAAAGCTTCAAAAAGCCTCTCTAGCACCACCCTCAGGACAAACTCTACACTGTCAGACTCTCTTCTGTGGTCCCCACAGTTCAGGCCCAGGCCCATGGACCCAGAGTGTTTGGGGCCCCTCCAGGTTTTACTTGCAAAATTTCACTCAAATTAACACGTATGGATCAGGATGAGGCTCAAAATGACAACAAAGAATCATAAAACAACTATCAAGAGACAAAAAATAACAAAGAGACACAAAATTATCATAAGATGAAAAATCACTGCAAAGAGACACAAAGAGACTCAAAACTACTACAAAAAGAGCTAAACAAACAAAGAGATGCAAAATGACTGATTAGAGAAATAAAACAGCTGCGAAGAGACACAAGAGACTCACAACTGTTATAAAATCGGTAATACAACCACAAAAAATGCACACAGTGACGACAAAGAGATGCAGAATAGCTGCAAAGAGATTTAAAATGATGCAAAAACCAGAGAGATGCGTAACGACTACAAAAAGCTGCAAAACAACAACTAAAAAGGGGAACTCCTCTCCTGCAGAGTTGATGGGGCTTTCTGCATGTCTTTCCCAAAATAGCCAACGGCTTACAGTCCGCCCTGGAAATGTTCATTTTTCATTTTGGAAATGTAGTTTAACATCAGCTTGCTACATTAGTCTTTTCTTCAAGGCTGTGATACGAAGCTGAAAGCACTGAAAAAAAGCTAATAATTCATCCTTGAGTTGTGTTTTTTAAACCGCTAACATCGATTTCTCAGTGTTTAAAATATAGATGGTTATGCACTGTTAAATCAAAGCACAGTCCGGCAGTAAAATGCAAAAATCTATCATTTTTACTTGTACTATTTTATTTATAATTATTTAGTGATTTTTAGTAGATGGTGGAATATTTATGGAGGCAAACAGAAACTGTATTTTAAATCAAGCTGCAGTGAAGCCCGCTGAGAAAAGACGGAGCGGGAGACGTATATCAGAGACAGGTGAAGTGATGAGGGGATGGAGGGATGATTGATGAAGAGAGGAGGACATATTTATCCTGTGACCCAGTTTCTTCCGTCAAGGTCACTCAAACACACACACGCGCACACACACACACACACACACACACACACACACACACACATTTGTACTAGTTGCCCTCTGAAGAACAACTGACACACCTACGAGCAAACCTCCAACACAAATTCTGAGTGACATTTTTCTTATTGTTGATAAATCCTGGAATGAGATCTGAAACAATGATTCGTCTTCATCTCCAACCCAATCGCAGGAAAAAACATGTTGGAATGTACGTTTCTGCAAACCACAGATACATCGGAAAGTTTCATAGCATTTTACAGGAGATATGGTCAAACTTTGGCCGTGTTCAGACAAGAGCGACCCGACTAAAAATGAAAAAGTCTTTCCTTCGCGTTTAAAAAAACATCCACGTTCATATGATGACATAGCAAAAAAGATCCTTGTGGACAAAAATGCTGCAGTATGCATGCCAGGCCAGCAGCTGGCGGTGTAACTCTGTAATGACCAAACAGCACACGCTGATCACAGTGGAGGAGCAACAGATCCTCACTTTGCTGGAGGAGCATCACTAAACTCCACAGCGTCCGCAGCACAAACACAGCTCAGCGGTCCACTTTCGTTATTGTTGTCCTCCTACTCATGCATGGCTATTTGTCCAAAACGTAATGCGCATGCGCATCATGAGGCGGAAATGTCAACATGATGTCACCGTTCTGGCAGCATTGCCAGTATACGCAGCTACAGAAGAGATGGTGTTTCAAAAAAACTACACTCTGGAACCTGGTTTCAAAAGTTCTGGTTTTGCCCTTTTGGGGGCGTTTTTAGGCCCCCATTTTCAGGTGTGTGTGTGTGTGTGTGTGTGTGTGTGTGTGTGTGTGTGTGTGTGTGTGTGTGTTAATCATACACACACACACAGAAAGCCATATCCCCTTTGCTGCAGAGTCGTGTACACAGCTCTGGTTTACTAGCAATGGAAACAGAGTTGATAACATATTTTTCTTAGAAAAACATGCATTAATTTTGGTGGAAAAGACGTAACAGTGTTGCTGGAGTTTCGACCTCCTCTGACTCTCTGAGGTCTATATTATTTTTCATTTTCACACTCTGTTTATTTACAGAATGAAAACCCTGTTGGTCCTGAGGAAGACATGGACCTGACTGTGGAAGGAGGAGACTTCCACCCAAACCCACGAGCCTCCTCCTGCTCCCTCACTTCCACTCACCCCTCTGGATATTATCGCCTCTGCCGGGGCGGAGGAGGAGGAGGAGGAGGAGGAGGAGGAGGAGACCTGGCCTGCGCGGGGGGAGCAGGAGGTAGAGAGGGTGTGGAGGGTGATGTGGACGTAGAGGAGGAAGATGAGGACGGGGAGGACGGAGAGAGAGGAGAGAAGGAGGACAGAGACCCACCCGTGCCCCTCCCTCCTCTGCTGAGCCTGGCTCCTCTGCTGTCCAACAGCCAGGAGCTGGACAGCGGAGTGGGCCGGACCGACGACAGCACCCGCTACGAGGAGTCGTCCGAACACGACCTGCTGGGTGATCAGACCAGCGCCTGTAACACCAACACCACCAACACACCAGGCAGCACCAGGAAGTTCAGAGCGGGACCCAGCCCCAGGTAGGACCGGGCCCCCAAGGGTCAAAGGTCGCAGTAACAAAATGTGTCATATCACTGAGGGGCGGTAAAGTTTGCTCCGCACTTTCCAAAATGTTCAATATCTATATAGGAAACGGGGTGATTGATTTGTTTCACTCAGTTTGTTTACGTGATACCAGAAAAAGTCCAATTATTGTTTTAGTCCGACTAAAACTAGAATTTAAACACGTTGGTTCGACTGACATCGTACTTTGGCCTTGGCGTTCTGAGCGTGCTCCGTAGTCGCCACACCGTGCGCTGACTCAGGAGTCAAACAGCATTACTGAAAAAGGCCGGGAAAAACAAAACAAGAAGGGAAGGAAACGAAATAAGACGAAGGTCGAAGGTCGAATGTGCGGCGCCGATAAGTTATCTACGTTTCTGACAGCAACATGTTTGCCGCTGGCTAACTTGTTCAGTACGTGATGTATTAGGTCAACCGGAGAAAGTCCAGTAGAAACCGGCTCAAAGAGGGCGTACGGCCATCTGCTGCGGAGGAGTCGGACATACTTCTGTCAATAAATCCATTCTCCCTCACTGCTTCTACACGGGGACAATTAAATGGTCTAATCAAGCTATAACCACGACTCGGTGCACCAAGTAGCTCAGCTGATAGATCGGGCGCCCCATGTACAAAGGCTGTGTCCTCACCGCAGCACACGTGGGTTCGATTCCACCCTCGACCCTTTGCTGCATGTCATCCTCTCTCTCTCCCCCTTTTCAAGCTATCGCTGTCCTATCAGAATAAAGGCACAGAAAGATCTAAAAACCAAAGCTCGCCTTAACAGCGCATGTAAACGTACTGACGGAGGCATCAGCAGTCCGCCTTGTTTAGAATATATTTAAAACAATGTGTTTTATATTTTTTATTTTTTCATATGTTTAACAACAAATGTGTGAGAATTACAACTCGGCAGTTATTGGAAAGATCCTAAATCCTCAATAGATCCTAAATCTAACAGACTAAGTTTTAGGATACCACAACAAACCCGTCCTGTTTCACGTCCCCAGGCCCAGTCCTAGACCCAGCCCAGGACTCGGCCCCAGCCCCGGGCACGGCAGAGGAGACACCACCCCTCCTTTCCTCCACCTGCGAGACCTCCAGCTCAGCTCCGACTCCCTCCTCGGCCTGGACTGGGCCGCCGGAGGAGGAACGGGAGGAGCAGCGTACAGCCCCCACCACCATCACCACCACCACAAGGTGAGTGAATGAGAAAAGGATCAGTCTGGTGATTTCTGCATCAAATCCCATAAAAAGGGCCAACCTAACAATAACAAATGAAGTATTGTGTGTATTGATAGCACGATATACAACATCCCCTTTCTTTGTGACTCCATCTGTGTTATAAAAAAAACATATTAAAGGCTCATTAATGAGCCACACTGCTGCACTCATCAGCATGAACACACACCATAGTTTATTTTGACTCAATCGCACACACACTGTCCTGCTAACACAACACTCACTGGGGCAACAAATGTGGATTAATCCGCCGCTGAAAATAGTCCCCAACAAATGCAGGATTTCATCCTGCTCAAGTGACTTTTCCTCAAAAGTACGATAAAAACACTACATAAAAATAAAAACGACACACTACATCTCCAAAAGGAACCAGCGGGCTCGGGGCTGACTGGTACAGAAAGCTTAAGATGTCCGAAAGTTATGAGAGAAGCACTAACTCACTGTATTTTTGGGGCTTTTCATAGGATTTGTTGTCAAGAACAATAATGGAAAATACAGCTTGAAATATTCTTTAATCCTCTGAAACCTGAGCAAATTGGCTTAATTTCTGTCTAAAACATAAAATGAAGACATGAGCAAAAGCCAAAACTTAGCAAGAAATTAATTTTGAATATTTTTTTCATCATAGTAATTATGAATGTATTTTTCTTCATATCTTAACCTTTCTATCAAATGATTTTCTAATGATTCTCTCTATTTCCCTTTTTTTTCTACTAATTTTTTTTTTGCAATTTGTGGGACGGTACGTGCCAACTCTTTTCCCATGTTTTTAAATAAAATCAAAATAATGAATTTGCTCACGTTTCAAAGTTTCAACAAAACTGATGTCAGTCCAGGTTTGAAAGGGTTAAACCGAAATGACCCGAATGGCTCAGATGGACTTCCAGGGGGATGTACTAAACCACTTTACGCTGTCATCCAGAGCGGTGCACTTCAGTCGGGCTGTCAGTCGTCTCATAGCAACTGCAGCTGCGACCGACCGGCGCTCCCACCGCGTTTAGTGCTGCTGGACAAAAAGAGATAAAGCGTTTTACTGGCTGTCGGGCTGAAGATCCTTCTCATCCCCTCCCTGTGACGGCCGTCAGAGTCGGCCGGCTTATTTTGCCTGATTCTGAGAGTAATTCACGCTGAGTCGGGCGGCTGGAGGAGGCCTCGCTTGTTTCTTGCAGCTTGCCAAGTTTAAGCCGCGTCTTCTTGGCAGCTGCCGGTGATGGCAGTGCCGGCAGCCGGACTCACACCTGCGAGCTCTCAACACAAACATTAAGCAACGACTGCAATGCCAGCTGCCGCCAGTGGATGCCAGAACAGGTTTCGAAACGTTTCAGAACAATGGTTTAAAGGTGTTGAAACGTTTCGAGGTTTCGAATTTGCCATCTTTAAATTTAAGATATGATGGACTTTCACGGCCTGATGTAGGTTTCTGGCTGCTAACCTCTGACCTCTGACCCGCAGCACTACCACCACCATCACTACCAGCCCCCTCTGGCGATGATGATGCCGGGCCTGACGGAGGAGGAGTGCCAGCGATACCAGGAGCTGCTGGAGATCAAGTGCCAGTACGAGAAACGCCACGAAAAACAGCAAAGAGACGCGGCGAAAACTGAGTGTGACGACGTGGAGGCGGAGCTGAAAGAGCATGAAGAGAGAAAAGAGGCAGAGGCGGGAGGAGAGGAGGAAGCTGCCTCTTCTTCTTCGGTGATGGACGGGAGCTGCAGCGCGACTTTAAGCGAGCACGAGATGGCGCTGATCGAGGAGGAGCTACGCCACCTGGAGTTCAAGTGCCGCAACATTCTGCGAGCGCAAAAGATGCAGCAGCTCCGGGAGAGATGTCTGAAAGCCTGGATGATGGAGGAGGAGACGGTGGCGGCCGGAGCGGCGCGAGCAAGTCCCGAAGCAGGTGACCCCCAACTGACGCACAAATGAACTGAATATATAAGTTACAGTATATTTGATACATTGTTTAGAGATTAAATTCTGTTTTGTAGGACATACTTGGTTACAAATTATATTATATTATATTATATATATATATATGTATGTATATATATCCATTATGTTTTGATGTATTGTAACGCATTTTCTTCATGTATTGTGCTGTGAAATTTACAGCACGTTCACCAAATACTGCGCATGTGTCCTCAAACTGATGATTTCTTTTTAACCCTTTGAAACCAGAGAAAATTGGCTTGATTTGTTTCAAAAACATGGAAAGAAGGCGAGAGAAAAAAAAGACAAGTAACAGCAATAATTAATGACATGAAAAAACTGCCAAAATAAGATAATGGTATATATATATGTATGTATACAAATTCATATAAATATTTTTTTCTATATTTTAATTTCAAATATATAATTATTCATGTATTTTTCTTCACATTTTTCCCCAGTTATTTGATCATGTTATGTTTCTCCTTCTTTTATTTTTCCTTTAGTGAATTTTAAGGTCACTTTTTACTTTTTTTTTTAATTTGAGGAATATTTCATAGCAAGTTGCCATGAAATATAGTCATTTTCCCCCCAATGTTTCTGAAAGAAATCAAACCAGTTTGTTTAATTTTGTTGATTTGCCACCGTAGGATTGTTGTTCCTTTCTAGTCCCTTCAAATACTTTTTAACCTTTAAGTTAAAAACAAAACTTCACTTTTTTTAGGAATGGATAATGACAACGAGGACAACGACGATAACGACCCTCATCGCCACGAGTTGTCGGCCATCAACGAGCTCCCGGAGCGAGAGCGATCCGACGACAAAGACAGCACCAGCGCCTACAACACCGGAGGGGAGAGCTGCCGCAGCACGCCGTTGGTCAGCACCGAGCAGATCCCGCCTCTCCAGGAGGAGGAAGATGAAGGAGGGAGACGGCTGATGTCTCCGCCTCCTCTTCTCCCCCTGAGCCGCCTCCCTCCTCTGAACTCCCCCCTCACCCCGCGGCGTCACGGTCGCGACCGCGACAGAGAAAGGCGCCACTCCAACCTCAGCTGCTCTTTCTCCCCGAGCACTTACAGGAAGTACGAAGCAGCCAACGGGTCAAGCTCCACCCCCTCCACGCCCTCCAAGTTCAGGTCTCCGTCACGATTCTGCTTTTAACACGTCGTTGTGGTTTAAACTCTTTAAAACTGCATGTGTATATGTTTTTGGTCATACTGGATGTTGTGCTGGGTTTGTTGCCGTCATCAGGTCTCTGACCAGAGAGGCGGGGTCATCTTCGAGAAGGGGCGTGGCTGATGGAGGGCGGGGCTCCAGAGCAGGTAAACAACAGTTTAGTTGTTCTTTAGTACATTAAAGTTCAGCAGCGTAACTTTTCTGAGTGACAAACACAGACTACAACGATTATGAGCCTCATTCACGGATTCCCTCCTTACGTTATTTCTTAATAACTCTTCAACACCTCTTAACATCAGCAGCGATAAAAAAAGGCGATAAGCAAGCAGGTTTCTGGCAATCTGGAAAAAAAGGTATAAGGTGATTAGAAAATCATCTGAAAATTAGCTGGGGGGTGCATTATATGATATCGAAAAACTCTGGAAAAATGTCCAGAAAACTTCATTTATACATCTAATCATTATTTAGGAAATTATTGTAGATTATTATCAGAAATAATCTACAATTTTTTTAATTCTAATTTTACTCTCATAAAAAACGACTATATACCCGAAGTCTCAAAAACCTTTATATTTTTCTTCAATGTGGCCCTCAATTACTCTATCAGCTATTGTCATCATTGCAGGTGGCGCCACCGACAGGTGCGGCGGTGGAAGTGCAGAGTCCAGTCCCTATTTCAGCAGAAGACACCACAGCCACAACAAGCCGCTAGAGCGCTACCAGAGCTGCATGACGCTGCCCTCCGAGGGCCTGGTGGACCCTCTGGATCGAGTGAGAGACAGAGCGAGGGCCGAGGGCGAGGAGAGGGGGATGGGCACGGGCAGCAGCGGCCCAGCCAGCCCCAGGAGCGTGAACAGCGCCCCCTGTGGTCTGGAGGACCACCACAGAGGCGCCTCGCGGTTAGGACTGGCACTACCGCTCGGGCTGACGCACTCATCACCCACAGCCTCACCGCAGCGCATGGAGTGGAAGGTAAAGGGCGATGTGCGCTCGTTAAGCCAAGTCATCCTCCAGCTTTTTATTAACTATTACTATGACGGAAATGAGCTCCCGCAAAAAAAAAAATCTGTTTCTGTTCCTTTGAGCAAACTGGAAAGATCAACAGTCAAGGATTATGCTTCTATTATGCTCATTTTCAGGCTCATACATACCCAAAATACAAGTTTACTGGCTTTAGTGGTCAAAAACCCCAAAACTATATTTCCTTCATACTGTCAGTGCAAACACTTTTATTCCATGGATGTTTTATAGGAAGTCTGGACGCAGCCATGAGGGCGGGGCCCTGTTCGTTCCTGTTCAGTTGTAATATCCTAAAGTCCCCAAAATGTCCCAAAATCCTGGAAAACGTCCTAAAAATGTGCGGCAATCCTAGAAATGAAATTCCCAGAAACATGTCCTGAAAATCCTAAAAATGTTCTTAAATCCTGGAACACATCCTGAAAATCCTAGAAATGTGCTAAAATCCTAGATATTTACTGAAATCCTAGAAACATACCTAAAATCCTTAAAATGTCTTGAAATCCTTGCAAATGTCTTTAACTCCTAAGAACGTCTTAAAATCCTGCAGAGATATCCAGAAATCCTTGAAGAAAACATCCTTAAATCCTGGAAATGTCCCAAAGTGCTAAAAATGTCCAAAATCTTAGAAATGTCCTAAATCCCCAGAAACATCCAAAAACCCTACAAATGTCTTTAAATCCTGGAAAACGTCCTGACAATGTGTTAAAGTCCTAGACACGTACCTGAAATCCTTGAAATGTCTTGAAATTAGTGCTGGGCATAGATTAATTTTTTTAATCTAGATTAATCTCACTGCAATCCTGTAGTTAATCTAGATTAATCTAGATTAAAATTATAGATTTGAATTTTGCCAAAGACATTCAAAATAATATCTATCTATCTAAATGATGAAAATGCATCACAAACTGCTCGAGAAAGCTGTTCTACTATAATATTTGGTAAAGAAAAATAATGTTCCATAAGATTTACTTTGGTGTTTAACTTTTTTTTATTTTGTTAAACACAGACATTTAGGAGCACAGGTTCTGTCTCCATGTGGAAAAAGCTTTTTCCTGCTAACTGGAATGAACAGCAGAGGGCGCAGCCTCTGATAACATGACCCTAACCGAACTGTGGGCCTACATTAGAGGTCATGAAGAAGACCATTAACGGTCAGCAGCTTTGTGACACGGCTTGAGCCAATCACTCCAGTCACTCAGGCAGACCAGCTTCCGCCTTGTTCGCGCCCCCTCCGCGTAATTCGACCAGGTATACATCCGCGCTTAAACAACAAAGTGAAATTGGCGCCTTGCTCACTGTATAGACACAACTTAGTGAATAGTTTATCGCGCAATAAGAATCTCGCGTTAACGCAGCACGTTAACGCCGTTAACGGCCCAGCACTACTTGAAATCCTTGCAATTCTCCAAAACTCCTAAGGACATCTTACAGTCCTTGTTGTGTATGTCCAGAAGTCCTAAAAAAACATCTTGAAATCCCAGAAATGTCCCAAACTCCTCGAAACATGTTTGTGGCAGCTGTGACTGGCCCCTGGCCCCGCGTCACCGTGTAAAAGCGGCCCCTGAGTTGAGTATTGGTGCCGTGGAAACGTGACGCGGGTTACTGGCTGACTGACAGAAAACAGCTGCTTTTTCTCCCATTAAAGATCATCAATAAAAGCTCTTAAACATAAGCCGACGCGTTCCAGCAGGAATATGACTTTTGATTTGTCCTTTTCGTTTCCAGGTAAAGATCCGGAGTGACGGCACTCGCTACGTGGCCAAGCGACCCGTCCGGGATCGTCTCCTGAAGGCGCGGGCCATGAAGATCAGGGAGGAACGGAGCGGGATGACGACCGACGACGACGCTGCCAGTGAGATGAAACAGGTAAAGCAATCACGGTCCTGACTCAGCGCGGCAGTTTAGACCGAGTTTAGACTGGACTGATCAGATCTGTCTTTGAGGGTCTGAAACGTCTCCACAAACGTCTGTGACACTGTGCACCGACAGGGCCGATACTGGAGCAAAGAGGAGAGGAAGCAGCAGCTGCTGAGAGCCAGAGAATACCGCCGGAGACGAGAGTACATGATGCAGAGCCGGCTGGACTACCTCAGAGGAGACAGGTACACTGCAGATCCAGTTTCAGAAAATAAATGACACTTTCCATTTATAAAGCGCTTTTCAAGGACTCAAAGACACTTTCCAGGAGTTCAAAAGCAACATAAACATCATAACAATTACACACAACATAGAAAAATCAACGCACAAAAACACACTGCACAATCACACAATCAACGCTTGTTTCAAATCCAGAAATTCAAAAACGATGACAGGAAACGTGAGGGAAGACAGGAAACGTGAGGAAAGACAGGAAACGTGAGGAAAAACAGGAAACATGTGAGGAAAGACAGGAAACGTGAGGAAAAACAGGAAACATGTGAGGAAAGACAGGAAACGTGAGGAAAGACAGGAAACGTGAGGAAAGACAGGAAACGTGAGGAAAAACAGGAAACGTGAGGAAAAACAGGAAACGTGAGGAAAGAGGAAACGTGAGGAAAGAGGAAACGTTAGGAAAGACAGGAAACACGTGACTTAATCAGATAGTTTCAGGAACCGTTTCTTTTCAATCATAGGAGATTTTAATCGTAATCTTCATCAGTCACCACCATCATCATCATCCTCATAGTTGACCTTTGACAAAAAAAATACTTTTAAAAAATTGTAGGATTTTTTTTCTCCATAGAGCTATATTTCTAATAATCATAATTATAGCCTATATTTTAAATTATTTCACAGAAATATTATACATTTTATTATGAATTTGACTTTATTTTTCTATTTACCCTATTCTTAATTCTTAATTCTTAATAATATAATAATCCATCAGTCAAAGTTATTTTAAGGGAAATCACAGATTCTGGAAACCAAACAGTGAATCACTCTGACAGCTGAGCACCGAACCAGGACAGACAGCAGTTAATCAGCGTCACCTGAGACACCTGAGACACCTGAGCTCTTAAAGGGCCAGAGCTCCGAATTAGGAATAAAACACATCTTTACTGAAACGCTGTTGGTAAAATAATATTCATTTTTATGTGAGGCTGCAAGATGAGAGCATTTTACGAGCTGTGCTGTCAAAAACAACAACGACAAAATATTGATAATGAATTCTTTTGCACAGGGATTCATTTGATATTTTGCATTAATAAAATGAGCCCGGCGTGGTCTCCGGAGACTAAGCTGTCCCCCTTATGTAAAGTGTCTAAATCTGAGCCCGTGTGTCGGATGTCTTACTGTCTTTGGCGGAAGCTCCCGGCTGCGCCGTTCACGGGGATGTCTCCGGTGTCTCGGTATCCAGCCTGGACATCGGGTGTTTTTACGGGACGTTGTTCGATAAATCCGCGATGACAGATCCGATATCGGGTGTCTTCCGTCCATATTTTAATCATATTTCGGTGATAAAAGTACACTAGCATCGATGCTAAACGCCATATTGGTTTCCCATAGTTCCTTTGGAGGGGTCAGAGTTTGTTTTGGTGTTGTCGGCCAATCGGAAGACGATCCGACTCTTTGTATCCGCCTACGTATGCCATACGTCATCTGAAGCAAACCGCGCTGTGATTGGTCCAATCCTGCTGCATTATGGCTCTGTTATTGGCAGCGCCTCGTGCATTAGCATAAACGCTGAGCCCCGAAAATAATAATAATAATAATAATAATAATAATAATAATAATAATAATAATAATAATAATAATAATAATAATAATAATAATAATAATGCAGATCAGGAGACAGTGTAACAGGCAGCAGGGCCTCACATGGACGTTAACCCTGTGTTGACTGCAGGCAGAGCAGGCAGGAGGATCGGGGCCCTCTCTGAGGTGTCAGGAGTGTGATGTGGCCCTCTGCAGCAGCACAGAGAGGAGCTGCTGTGCAGAATGGCACAGATAATGTAATTAACAAAACGATGGGACTTTTTTTTTGGAAAAGTGGTCCATTTTTTGAACTATAATAGTTATAATGTTTATTTTTTCATAATTTCATTTTTTATTCCCAACACTTAGGAGAAAGGTTTTCTACTACAAAAAAGCTTGTGTTTAATACTTTTGTGTGATTTTCACTAAAGATCTGTACAATTCAATTTCTGTCTTGATTTTTCTTTTGTCTTTATGGTCTCATAACTATTTGTACATTCAAATGACATCACTGCAGCCTAAATATTCTGATAGCCAAGGTTGTCCTGCTCAGGGGGTTATAGTAACTAAAGCCTGCAAATAAATGGAGTAAAAAGTACATCATTTCCCTTTGAAATGTAGTGGAGTATATGTGTGTAAAGTAGTGTAAGTATTCAAGTACAAGTAAATCAAAATTCTAATTTTTTTTAAAAAAAATGATTGCAGTTGTAAGTTACTGTTCTACTCAAAATGAATTACTAACAAGTTTTAATATTTATAATTAAATTAAATTTTAATTAAATATAACAATTTATCATTTTTCCAGGAAATGAAAAAAAAAGTTTTAAGGGTAAATGGGATGCCAGAGTGCTTTAAAAAGCATAATAATAATAATAATAATAATAATAATAACATTAATATTATTATTATTATTATTATTATTATTATTATTATTATTATTATTATTATTATTTAGGACCTTTAAAAACTGAGTTGACAAAAATTGAACACAAGCGAGACGTAACCAGGGTAGAGACAGGATCGATGAAACCAGAGGAGAAATAATGTTAGATGCGGGACATAATGTGTCATGATAAAATAATACAAAAAAAAACAAAAACAAAAAAAAACAGACAACAGCAAAGGCAATAAAACCACAAAAAAGGAAATAAGATAGAAAAAACATAAATCGAAAAGGTAAAATAAATAAAGGTAAAAATAAAAGCTTGTTTATATCAAAAATACTACACAGGTAAAAGGCATGATTTGAAATATTTTTGGCAGTTAATGGACAAAAATACTAAGTTCCACAAGTGCAAAAAAATGTCTATTTTCAGTGAGACTCAGTAAAATAAGTTATACTGTTTCTTGAGATATAAGATTTATCTGGTTTGCACAGTGTAAGACATTTTATCTTTTTAGTGACCTAAATCAGGATTTCTCTCTGCTTTTTGTCCAGGGACACATCATCAACACGCGGCGCTGAGGACCTCCGGTCATCGCAGACCGCTCAGCTTCACCCCCGACAGGAGTCTCCTAGCAACAACATCCTGCTGCTGAGCCAGAAGAAGATCATGAAGAGGAGGAATCGACGCATCCTCGACAACTGGATCACCATCCAAGAGCTGCTGGCTCACGGCTCCAGGTCGCCGGACGGGAAGAAAATATACAACCCTCTGCTCTCCGTGACCACGGTGTGACCTGAGGGCAGAGAGGAGGAGGAGGAGGAGGAGGAGGAGGAGGAGGAGGAAGCTTACAAAGAACTACAAAATCAAAGCTTTGGATTTCTTTGAGCTGGAGGGAAGATGGACACCTGTTGAAAGGAGTAGGAGACTAAATGAAATGAGTCGAGATTTAAAACCTGAAACATTTTGGTGGACGAAGAAGGGAAAGAGGAAAAACAGAGACGAGAGGACGGAGTATAAGGATGATGTGTAGCAGAAGACAGCTGAAATGTTGGAGAACAGGCCTGAAAAAGTAGAAAAAAAGAGGGACTCAACATCAAACAAGCTGCAAAAGCCTCAGAATAAATCAGGAATAACCCCGAAAAACTGCACGAACGGTCGAGCTGCTCGACCTGAAGGCTGAAACCGAGAACAGAAGACCTTTTCAGCAGCCATGATATCCACTAAATTAGCACCTACGAATGACGTCCTGCCTTTAACGTAAAGTTAAAGAGGGTTAGGTTTAGGAAAAGAAACATGGTGAGGATGTACCTGCATTCAAAACTTTAGCCAATTGGCTTAATTTATTTTCTTTAAAAAAAAACAAACATGGGGAGAATGGAAGAAAAATGACCCAAAATTTAGCAAGAAATTAGTAAAAAGAACAAGAAAATTACCTGAAAGTAGTTTTAAAAAAGACAAAAAAAGAAACTTAAAAAAGGAAATTACTTATAGCAGAAGTACATAAAAATAAAATAATTCTGTTAAATATTTAACATTTATTTTAACATGTAATTAAACTTTTTTAATGAGTTGTAAATAAAAATAATTGAATCAGAAATAATTTTTGTCTACCCTTTTTCCTTTTCCCCTAGTCATTTATTTTTTATTTTCTAAATCTGTTAATTTATTTCTAATCAGCAAGAATACATCTCTTTGAGTTAGAACTGTTTCTACTTTTTGGGTAAAAAATTGTGCTAATTGTTGGACTTCCTTGAGGCCGCTGAGATCAGTCAGAGCTCAGCTGAACTTAAGTTTTCGACTGTCGCTCAGTATCGTTTGAAGCAAAAGGCGTGACTTTCTGTTGAAGGAAACTTTGAGCCGACCTTCTCGTCGCTGCCTCCTCTGATTGAAATTCCTCATTAAGTGCAGTGTGATTTGTGCCTGACAGACACGGACACTGAGACGCTCCACCGAACACGTCGATAGGATGGGAACCTTTAAGAGAGCAACTTCTGAACTCATGTTTTCATTTAAAAGGAAATACTTAAGAAGAGTCAGAGGAAGTCGAGTGATTTTTATTTTGCAGATTTAAGCTTCACCTCTCAGAATCTGAATGACTTTTTTTTTCTCTGAGAAATGTACAGACATTTATGGCGGTGGCGCCGGAAACACATTGAGATTGTACTTTTGACCAACTTTCAGTATTCAACCGCCATGTGCGTTAAAGGAAAAATCCCTGTTTTTATATCTGACAGTCAGATCTCATTGATCTGTGACGGTTGTGACAAAGAATTGTTGTATTTGTCACCTGCCTTTTGATTTACAGCTGCATCATTTGTAAATCCCAGAATGCCTTTTGAGACATTTTTACTACATTCTGCTCCTTTTTTTTACCCTATTATAAGTACATTTCTTTCATATGTAGACAACTAAATGGTGTTGCTCATGGGGCTGTTTCCTTGGTTTTGTCCATCATTGTGTTGGACTTGTGTAAAAAGAGATTAATATTAAGTAATGAAATGCATGAATTAAGTATTGTGGATTACTTGACATAATTCCTGACTCTAAAGTGGTGTAGTGTACAAAGCCTCGTGCAGACAATTTTTAGTGGTGAAAGTGCAAAAAAAGAAATAAAAATATCTGATTAAATTCAATTACATGAGGTGAGTTAAGATGCAGAAAGTGTCTCCTGGTCGTTCAAAACTGCGCCTCTTGATGATTTCAAGAGAAATGATTTTATGATTTTTATGATTTTATTTTATCTTAAAGTATCTTTTCTTATCTAATCTAATGTATAAAATGTTGAAATATGGTGAAAAAGCCTGTTATAATTTCCAACGGGCTAAAAAGATAAATCTTGTGTCTTGTTTTAATGGAGCAACAATTTCAGATATGAAGTTTCTGATCATATCTGACAAAGAAAAGCATCAAGAAGCTGGAACCAGCTCACAAAATGACTAAAAGGATGAACTGATGATCTTAATATCTGTGAATAATCCATGACTCAGCGTATTCTTGCAGCTCTGCTCTGACTCGTTACGTGAGGACTTTGAGGAAAGAAATTCACTTTTCTCTGCTGAAAACAGACAGCTGAAGCTTAAAGCTCGTCCTTCGTGGTCTTCTTCTTCTCCTCCTTGTGGAAGATTTTTCCACCCGGCTGCTTCCTCCAGCTCAGTCTGACGTCGTCACTCAGCCCCTGGTCCTTCAGCTTCTGTTTGATCTGAGACACAAAACTCCTCAACATCATCGCTCACACACACAGATTACATTCTGCACGCTTTTTCATTTTCTCCTCATCTGAAGCTCCATTTCAGCAGCGCTCGGCTTTATGTTCACCTTTTTAATGCAGCTGCAGCAGCGATAGCCGCGGCTGGAGGCCTCACGCTTTCAGGTTGTATGAACGTCCTTTTAGTTTTTGTGAGCAAAATCTCTCGACGACGATTGGAAATGTCTTCAAATTTGGCAAAAAGGTTCATTTGAACTCGGGTTGCCACCTTGTGGGTGGAAAAATGAAGGACGCCTCGCAGGCCCATGCCAGAGGGACACAAATGAAGAGGGGAGATTTAGATTTGGGAGATTTAGAGAGTCAGACACTTCGTTTCATTCTGATGAATTCTTGTGCATCAGTTTGTGTTTTTTATGCAGAAATGTAGCCTAAAGGCTTTGGCTGCTCTCAACATGAAAAGGACATAAAGAGTACATGACAGGAAATAGTTGCATCAATTCGATAAAAATATCAGATTTCAGACTGTCAAAATACTATGTGGTATATTTGAAAGATGGAGACAGCGTAGGCGAGATGCAGAAATCACATTTTAAAACACTTTCCACTGGCCTACATGTTAAGACCGTACTACGACTTCACTGCGTTACGCAAAAATTTTACTTTGAGACGCCATCATAAACTTACTGAGGTGAACCTAAATAATCACTGAGCCTGTGTTATGAATGTAATTATCATCATTTTAATTTAGCTTACATTTAAGCCATTATTTTCCTGCTCATGATCTTTGGAAAGTCTGTTTAAATGTGAGAGCTGTTAATGAATCATCATAATAATCATCATAATCTGTCTGATGATCTGTGATGATGATTGTGGTGTCACCTTAAAGATGGTTACAGGTACATGTGATGAATTAGTGGTATGGGCACCATTAATAACGCTTTTAATAACACTATTAATAACGCCATTAATAACATAATAGCACCCATACCACACTCCGTGTGTATTGGTCGCGCAATGACAGGTGTTTGTTGGAAAAGTGTGACAGTTTGTAAAACTGAGTGAGTGGCTGCTCCAGTTGGAGTGAGCTGTCGGACTTTGGTGCAAAATCTCGTCAGTGTTCTGTGATGAATCCTGTTTTGTGTTCAGAAAAACGGGACAAATTGCGTCCTGTATTGATTCAATATTGATTGAGTACGGGACAGCACATTTGACCTTTAAATACGGGATGATTCGGTATTATACGGGACAGGTTGCATCCCTAACTCCGACTCAAGAATGAACGGATGAGAATTTGGTGGTTGAAGCAGGTTTCCTGTAACTTAAGGTAAGTGGGATTTAAGACTTTAAAGACTTTTAATGCAGCTGGAATTAAAATTTAGGACCATTTTTTCAGTAGTAGTATTTTTTCAATACTAAAGGAAAAATGTATTGTTATCAGTTACTTGAGGTGATGGAGGAATCTTTGTTATGTTTTAAATTTATTGTAACATAAAACACGACTCAGATGGATTTTTTCATTTTGAGCTTTTGCAGTGTCAGAAAGAAAAGATTTATAACAATCCTACCTCCACTGTCGAAGGATTTTAAGACTTTTGAAAGATTGATTTAAGACATTTTGATGCCAATTAAGGCTTTATTTTAAGATGAATGAATTCAAGGCCTTTTAAGACTTTTTAAGGATCCTGGGGAACCCTGGGTCGAAGGTCTCTGTGAGCTCACAAAATGATTTTGGCCGTAACTCAAGAATTCACACGTTTGTGAAGACAAAGTTTGACACAGATGTCTGACAGGATATAATGAGGAGGTGATGAGACTTTAAATGCTAAAGGTCAGAGGTCAGCCTCACTGCGACATCATAATGCTGGGTCGTTGCTCAGCGTCGTATCGTGAGGCAGTAATTCTTGTTGCTCTGTTGGACTTTCTTCTTCTCTTGTAAACTCTCTGGCGTCTCTCAGACGGCTGGATCGTTTTCGGGCACTTTCCTGCTGCATTTGGTGGCAGATAGCAAAGTTTGTGCTGAGTGTTGATTCTTCTTCATTGGACATCAATAAGGCCTGCAGAGTGGCACTAACAGACTCTTTACTTCTGCACACGTGTGTTCACACAAAGCTCCAGTCATGTCCTGGATGTGGACAAAGTGTTGTGATGTTTCTCATGTTTTTAGCTGCTGAATGTCATTTACTGAAGGTTCTTATTTTGCTGCATTTATTACTTTCAGTAGCTCTTTATCTGTTTCCTCCTCAGTCTGTTTCTTCTTCTGCTCTAAGCCGAATTTCCTCTCTGGGGATCGATCGAGTCTTATCGTATTTTAATGTGCTTGGAGGAGTCGTTCGGTGGTTTTGTCTTTGCAGAAAATGAGAAAACGTGATTTACCTGCTTCAAGAGGCTCTCGGCCACAGCAGGGTCATTCAGGTCCAGAGAGGAGTCCTCTTTGCTCAGCCTCAGTCTGAACACTTGCTTGGTCGTAGTCGGCTTTGGTGGTTCGGCTGCGGAAAAAGTTTCAGGATTTCATCACTTTAAACAATAGATTTACATTAGGAAACCCAAATTAAAGATTTTTGTTTTTGAAATTTGTTGGACAACCATTTATTTTCATATTTCAATTCAAAATGTAACAGCACAAAAACATAATTGTGACAATAATTTTCCTAAATGTATTATTGTTCAAGACTGTTTTTTCTATTTTTTCAAGTTTTTTTTTACCATCGTCCTACAGTTTTCAAATTTGAACAATTTATGCACAAGCAATAAAAACTGTTGATAAAATAAATACATTAAATTGCATTTTCTTAACACATTTTTTATAATGTAAATGACAATTATCTCATTAAAATGTTTTACTGTGAAACTACAATAATTATGCTTTTTTATCATATAAGTTTGAAATCTTATGACATGAAATTAAAGGTCAAAATCCACAAAATAATAAAACTATGAATACCTTAAATTTGTATCTAACACAAGTTTACAAGATATTTTTAAATTTTTCCCAATAAAAGTATTATTTTACTATTTTTGGAATGTTTATTACTCATAACCACAGTTTTTTTTAAGGTATTTCAGTGTAATAAATCAAGAAATATCTATAAATATATCTTATTTAGTTGTATATTCTATTAATGTAAATTCCTGTAAGTTTGTTGCTTTTTCTTATGGTTTATTTTATTTTATGATTTTGGTTTTTCAGCCGTTGCTGCCAGTCATTTGATCTTTTTTTAAGTGTATTTTTTCCTCCATCTGTTGCTTATTTTCTGCATTAAGTCGACACAAACTCATCAGGTTTTTAATTTTTGGTAACCTTTTTATGGTTTGGTGAAATATTAATAAAATAAAACTAAATTGACTTTATCAACACTGCTGCTAACCTTCCAAATAATTCCATAAAAACTATCAGCATCATGACAGTTAAAAGTTATTGTCTAGAGTTCACTGTTAATTATTATTATTGTTATGTAATATCATCATTGAGG
Source organism: Plectropomus leopardus (assembly GCF_026936395.1). Classification (NCBI taxonomy): domain Eukaryota; kingdom Metazoa; phylum Chordata; class Actinopteri; order Perciformes; family Serranidae; genus Plectropomus; species Plectropomus leopardus. Next base: position 1,829,970 of record NC_142184.1, on the reverse strand, counting down.
AAATTTAATGCTGAGGTCAAATAAATATCATTTGAATCATAGGTCATCACTCACGTTTGCTGTAGCAAATGAACGCTCTCTTGTAGTCACAGTTCCAGTCCTCCCAGTTTCCAGACTGGTTAAAGTTTGCAGCCACACAAGCCTCCTTACTCTCATAGTTATCAGGCTGCGATTGTCTCCAGTACCTGAAAGAGGAGTTACCTCCATCTGACCACTTCCAGGAGTCTCTGAAGAGGCCGATCCAGACGTATGACTCTCCTGCTGCAGTCATCAGCTGATGTACCTGCTGGTTCTCTGCCAGGTTCCTCACACTGGCCAGGTCTGTGTGGTGCTGTCTGCAGTAGCTCTGGGCCTCAGTCCAGTTCATGAAGGTGTCAATGAGGACAAATGTCACATTAGAGCCTGAAAATGAACCACAGTGAAGAGCTGTGTAGAGGCAACACAACAAACAACATAAACACTTTATTTTCTCTCTACTTCTGAATATTTTTGTCTTTTTGTTCAGTGATGAATCTGAGCATGAAGGTGAAATCAGCACGGAGCTGTGTGCATATGAACATGCAGGCGTCCAGTCTCACATTCATCCATAAAGACACGTCACAGCTATTTTGTCTCCTTTTCTTAAAGCCTTTTTGACGGAGACAGTGACGAGGGATAAACCTGAGTTCATGCTCCACCTGTTTCGGGACATTAATAAAGTTTGATGACCCCGCTTCCAAAATTCAAACGAAGGCCGAGCTCTGCTCCGTCTGCTTTAAATGACATTAAAGGAACTGAAGACGCAAAGAGACGCAGAGAAGGTCAGAGGTCAACAAACTAAACTGGTTTGTTTGTGTCTTCACCAGTTAAAGTTCTCACCTGTGACGTCACAGCAGACCGCCTTATGACGGACATCACAGGTGAGGTCATTCCAATAGCCATCAGCCCACATCTCTGTGCAGTATTCTCCACTGTCCTGGTTGTTGGGTTCTCCAGGCCTCCATCGTCTGAACTCGGTCTCTCCGTGTCCGTAGAAGCTCGTGTCTGACAGTGACCACCTCCAGTTGTCCACGTCGTCGTACAGTCCTATCCAGGCTAACTGAAAACAACATTTGATGGACATAAAAAGAATCAGACGTGCAGCTTTTGTTCCACATTTTGACATCAGACATAAACGCAGCAGCACGTGTTCGGACCAAAACCCAGACAGGAAGTCCACATCACTCCAGTCTTAAAATCGTCACACTGATTACCCGTCTGTCGCTCAGCTCATTTCAAAATCAAAGGTCTTGCAGCGTCTGATCTGTCTGACATGGTCAACATTTATGTGGCTGCTGGGTCTCTGAGATCCTCGGACTCAAGCCTCTTGGTTGTTGCAGAGGTCAGAACTAAAAGGCATGAAGAGGCAGCTTTTGTTAATTCTGCCCTAAACTCTGTAAAGTTTTTCAGAGTAATTAAGTTTATGTGAACTGAAGTGCTGTTTTGAAATATTTTGTAATTTCGTATTTTAATTAAAGTCTTTTTTTTTACATTTTGTTTTTACTGAAGTGTTTTTTTTTTAATGTTTTAGTTATAGTTTTATTCAATTGAAGTTTTTTTGCAAAACAAAAATAATAACAATGAAATTATGTTACATAAAAAAAATATGTTCACCTCTTTCTTAAGGACATTTTTTTGTGTTTGTTTGTAATTTGCCTTTTTTTGTGCTTTTTTCTCCTTTTTTTATTTTCAGGTAATCGTATCTAATTTCTTCCTCATTTTGGGGCCATTTCTTGTTGAGTTGCTCATTGCCTTCTTCCAATGTTTTTGAAAGAAAGTCAGTCAGTTAGTTCAGCTTTGAAAGGGTTAAAGAGATCCTCTGTAATCTGCGCTCAGTGTACGTGATGTGGAACAACCTCAGTAGTATAAAAATTATATTAAAATATTTTCAAAAGCTTCCAAAGTTTCAGTCCTCCTCCTTTTGTTCCCGTCCCTCCACTGCAGCTCAACAGGGAAACACTGAAACACCACGAGGGAAGTCTGGACTGAAAACACTTTATACTTCCACTCTGCTACATTTTAGAGGGAATACTGTACTTTTACTGCACTGAGTCAATATTTTTTGTAGTATCAGATTTTGAAAGTTTAACCCACCTGTCAGCGACACAGTTATCGACACGACTTAACAAAGAGAGGGAGAAGAGAAGTGAAACAGCTGAATCCTCCTGACTCTACCTGTTGGTGCTCGCTTAAATTAAAGCTGTTGGTCAGGCTGTTCATGTCCTTCATGCTGGTGATGGTGGCCAGGTCTGTGTATTTCTCTCTGCAGTATCTTTGTGCTTCGGGCCAGTTCCTCTTAACGTGAACAAAATGGAACGTGGGTCCGGCGTGTGATGAGACGACACACAGTCCTGCAGAGACGCACATGCACAGTGATCAGGTGACTTTATTTCTCTTCACTTTGTAACATCACATTTATTCATGTGAGTTTTTGTCTCGAACATCACCCAACTCAAGTACTGCACATGAGTACAGTTTTGAGTATTTCCATTTTATTTTATTGTTTTCTTACTTTATATTTTTCTGGGCTACATTTTATACTGCAGTATTGTACTTTTCTACTATATTTAGTGATTTTTAAAAAAGATTTTAGCCTAAAAACATGACAAACATATCCAACATATCACTCTGTTAAACCGGATGGCAGACGTCTGAGATGTTATCACTTCCACCAAAGAGACATTTCTGTGAAACTGCCCAAACTATTCAATATGTAACAAAAAAGAAAGGATTAAAGCCCCAAAATCACAACAAATCAACAGCTAAAAGTCAGAACTTGTGTTTTTCTTCTCTCCTCTCCTGCAGCTCCGATAAAGCAGACGTCATGCATCCCTCAGTGTAACGCTGCACTGTGTGATCCCTCTCTGCAGAGCACGCTGCACGCTTATATTTCACACACATCTCTCAAAATTACCCTCTGACTCCTCAAAGAAGCAGAGGGTTAAATTATCAGTCCCAGTTGATGTTATTGAGGATGAATCTGAATTTAGTCGTTTGGAAAACAACAAGCTGCCAGCAGCACAATCAATGGTGACAACATAGAGTCTGACAGGAAACACACACACCAGGACACTGAAAACAGCCAATTAGACCTCAAACAATTAATCAAACACTGATTATACAACAAGCAGATCTGACCGAGCAATCTGATTGGTCCACCGGACATCAACGTGCCCAAATTTGCATGACAGCACACCTGCCTCATCAATAAAAGCATTACTCCACCATTTCTGCATCAGCGCTCTTAAAGAGGCCCGAGGAGGATTATTTTCTGGATCATATTAGTATTTTGGGGGTCTATTAGCATTCGTTTACATGCTTTAATGTTCAAAAAACACATCATGTGTCTGGTGCTGCCCTCTGCTGCAGCACCTCTGTCTCAAACAGTCTGAGCTTATGTCCCGCCTCCAGAGATGCCCAGTCTGCTCTGATTGGTCAGCTGGCTCCCTCTCTCACACACTCTGTTGTGATTGGTGCACTGCTTAGAATTTAAAATTTGGGGACGCGCATCTGAAAACCGAGCCCCCAGGAACATCAGCAGGCTCTGATGCAAAATTTACATGGTGGCCAAAAGTGGAATTTCACCATCGAGGTCGGTAAGGTGACGCACACGGGCCCAGAGGGACTTTTGCCCTTTGACCTCATAGACTGTGTATGAATATCTTTACACACAGTCTATGTTTGGCCGACATCAGCAGAGAGACGTGTGTAAATAAGAAAATAATTATGATTAAAGTTTTAAAAAACCCCACAGAAGGACTCATTTCAAAATCTAGATTTAAGCCATCCAGTTCCATAACTTTAGAAAAGTCTAAAAAACTGCAAGATTAAATGTTTTAGACCGCCATTTAAGAAAGAAAAAAGTTTTCTAAAAGAGTAAAAACTACAACAAAAACCTGCACATTATATGAAAAAAAAAGAAAATTAAAAAAAACCAAAGGAGATAAGTGCATAAGAATTATAATAATTTTGTAATTTTTTTAAAATACTTAATTATGATAATAACAAATATAGTTTTCCCTGGCTTATTTCTTTTCTTCATAGATATTTTCCCCTTCCATTTAAAGAAATCTAAATGTACTAATTTCTTGCAATTAAAGGAACATTTCTCACCAAGCTGCCCGTTACCTTTTTTCAGATGTTTTGAAAGGAATCACAGCAGTTTGTTCTGGGTTCAAAGGGTTAAATACTTCAGAAAGGCGTCTGAAAGCAGCATAAGGAGAGCGATGCTGCTCCAGCTTTGAAAGGGTTAACGTGGAGCGCCTCGGTCCTGACCGCCTCACTGTGGTGCTCACATGGCGTTGAAGCTCACCCTCATGTGTCGTATGTCTCTCAGTGATAACTCACTGTCTTATTTTAAGGAGGTTATGAAAGTTTAGTTTGATAAACGTTTGTTTGCTGAAATAAGCTGAAAGTCATTAACACATTCACTCCCGTCGGCTGCTCCTCATGATGACGTCTGAGCGGCACGCTCACACAAACTCATGACAAGAAACTTTTGATGTTTTTTTAAGTCATGAATTTTAAACTTTTTTTTCTTTTTAAATATGCAGTCACTTGATTTATTTTATGAAAAAAAAACCAATTTCAAACTTTTTTTTTACTGACATCACGGTGCATCCCATATTTAGATATATTAAAGTACTGAGAATAAAGATAAAGATGAAGAAAGATAATAAATCCTATCAAACACTTGCCTGCGATGACGAGCAGCAGGACTGTGTCCATCTCGTCGGCTCTCAGTCGGGTTGAGTGTGTGACCTCGGACTTGCGGCTGATCAAATCGCTCCCCGAGTTCAGACTGAACGCCTCACAGTCCCTCAGTGTCATTTCACCTCAGGGAAAACGCTCACACAAAACAATTATTTGCATTTTTGGGAAAAGCAGAAATTCAGGAGCCGCCCATGTTTTCAATAACATGTTTGATAAACATTCATCAGAGGCAAATACACACACACACAGGGATTAAGGCATAACACAATGAGTTCACATCTGGTTTTTAAGAGGGGGAAGTGGACTCATTTCTTTTTTCTGATATGCAAACAATTATTGCCTTTCCATGCAATATAAACAAAGTGGACCTTTACATGAACATGAAGAGCTCTTTGATCAGCTCTTTGGTCAGCTGCAGGTCAGTCGTTGCTGAGTAACGCCAAGGCTGCTTTGCTCCACCTGCTGCCACCAGGACACGACCCCGGGAGAAGAGGCAGGAAACAGAGCGATGAATCAAACTTTACTTTCACAAGCTCACCTGGAATATTTAAAATGCTTAAAATGAGCATTTTCCGGCCGTAACACTGAAGTGATCGACACATTAATGCATCAATAATAAGAATTCAACAAAATAATAATCTCTTCTGAAATCTGCCAGTCTACTTTTAATGTTTTTTAATGCAGGGCTTCTTTTTAATAACTGAGTATTTCTTTGCAGTTATATTACAACTTTGAATTAGAAGAAAAAACAGTCAAAAAACACTGACTTCAAGGCGAGAGAACCAGAGATGCTGAGATTCTCACTATATGTATATGGCAGGGTTAAAAGCCACTAATACACTTAAATGGTAAGTATTAAAAGATTAAAACAAAAAGCTGACACCACCGCCTAGGTTATGGGAGCCTAGGACTCCATTAAAGGGGTGAGCAGAGTTAAAAACAGCAATAAGAATTGAAACAATGTTTATTACAATAAAACCGTCCACTCTGACCATTCACAAGGGTAGGTCGTCTGGCGTACCCTGCAGGCCTGGTTCGTCGGCGGCAGTCGACAGGAGCACTGTCCGCCCTGAGCCATCGTGTAAGACGGCATACATGTCTAAGTGCAATCTTGATGGCACAGCTGAACCCTGATGACCTTGAGGAGCAATAGGGACAGAAAGGTTTGGGTTTGTTCTTCTTCCCTTTCTCCACAGTCAAAGACTTGACAGGCGGAGCCAGCTTGCCCTCCTTTGGGGAGCTGTCAGAGCCGTGAAGGATGGTTGCTACCCGAGGCTGTACTGATTGCTCCTTTTGCCGCACCTGATGTAACCAGGCTTCTCCCTCCTGTCACTGGGCTGCTCCTCGTTACCCTGACACCATGTCTCTGAAGCCACTGGCAGAAATCCAGGACGGTGTAGATGTTTCCTGGCTTGTGAAACATGTGTCTGCGGAAAGCCGCACGCAGTTCAAAAGGTAATTTAACAAGGAGCCTCGTGACGTGTGAGCCGCATTTGAGTTCTGCATCACCTTCAGGGCCGAGTCTTTGCAGTATGCCCACCAGTGCATGGATCTGCAGAGCAAACCTCTCAAAAGCCACAGTGTCCCAGCGTCTGGAAAATCCATCATGTGGGCTATGTTCTTCAGTTGGGTCTTCAGGTGGGGTTGCCCATAATTTTCGTTAAGCACCGTCATGGTGTCCATGTAAGGTGTAAGTGAATTCAGTTTGGAGTTGGCAATCAGGCGGGCCTCCTCTAGCTGCAAGAGGTCCGTGAGGATCTGAAGGACCTAAAGAGCTTGGTACAGTCGGCTACTTGTTGCAAGTAGGTGAACCTGCCTTTAGGGAACATAGGCTGTGGTAAGGATAAGCGGCAGACTGGTAGAACACTGAGGCAGCAAAGTGGTCCCGATGCAGGTAGCTCTGAGGTGGCTGTAGCTGGTCATGGCGTAAGTGGTAGGTGGCCAGCTCCAACAAATGGGGCTCTGACTGGGTATGGGATGAGGATGCAACCGGCTCTTTAGTATTTGCTCCTGCATCATGTTTTCTAGGAGGTCCTTGATGGCGTCTCCAGATGCTGGTGGCTCCCTATGAACTCTCCTGTATCTGACGGAGCTGTAGCCTTGGTCAGCTGGAGGGTGGCTGATGTCTGATGCTTGAGTGGCGTTGGGCTCAGGCCATGGCCATGTAGGAGGTCTGGTGCCCACCGGAGAAGGGAAGGACGCTTGTGCTGGTAATAAAACAGGACATCTCTCATGTAGCGCTCTTGCAAAGGACTGAGGCAAAGAATGATAATTAGCAAGGGCGGAGCTAAGCTACTCTCTCCTTCTAAAATCTGTGCTGCAAAGGTGTGCATCAGGGCCATATAGCCCTGTAGTTGGTCCGGCTGATGTGGTATCTGCTGGGCTAGCCGCCTGTTCAGGCCGAAGCTGAGTCCTCTCTAGGTTCCCTGAGGAGGCCGGGGTGATCATCAAGCCTGATGCTGGAGGCAGCTGAGGTGAACAGAGGGGCTACTCCGTCCAATGGGTGTTCCTCTTCTTCTGGGTTTTCCTGTGGCCTAACTGCCTGCTGTGCTGGATGAGTTGTATAATGTTTGTGGGGGGTTGTGGAGGTAACAACAGTCCTGCGCATTTCATAATCTGCCAGGCGCAATAAAGGCTGAATGTTGCGTTTAGGGTGCACCTCGTGGACATCAGTGCGAGGGCCAAGAGGATCCATCCTCAGCCAGGGTAAGTACAAAGGATCCTTTGCACATAGTCTTGGCATCTCTACAGATCTTCCCTTAGCCATCTGTTGGGCGGAGGGTTTCGGTGGTGGCAGGGAACCTGAACACAGTTTCAGAGAATTCCTCCCCTCCCTGCTCGGGTCTCACCCTGTAAACTGGCCCGTGTCCCCCTGAAGAAGGTTTCTTCTGAAAGGGTTGCTGGTTAAGGAATATCAAGGATAGCCCTCGCACTCACGTGTCGGTCAGAGCACGTGGGACAGGAGACAGGATGAAGTTTGACGGCTTAGTAAGTGAATTCTTTACAATACAGCACAACAGTACAGTAGACCCAGTAGGTGTACAGGCTATATGGGTTATGTACAGGTTACATATAATTAAAGTTAGAGCTTTGTTAAACAAGTTACATATATAATATATTATAATCCCCGAGGGGAAATTCACAATATCATTAAGATGAGCTCCACATTTACGAGCTGCAACATTAAAGTGATGAACACACTAATGCATCAGTAACCTTAAATCAATAATATATTATTTTGCACAACTGCACAATTACACTTTTGGTACTTTTGGTATATTTTGATGCTTATATTGTTGTACTTCTGCTCAGGAAATATCTTGAGTTTTTGCAAGTGTTTTTCTTTTTTTTTTTTAGTTTTTTTTTTAACTTGTTGCAGCTCTTTGTATATTTTAGAACAACAACATGGTTTAAAAAAAATGTTTTGGGTGTGATTTGCAGTGAGCGGTCTGAAAGATGATGCAGCAGGTTGTTTCATACACAGATACTGTTGATTTTGTGCCGCCACCTGGTGGAGACTGTGTGATCCTCCAAAATCCATAAGTATTAATAATATTCATCTAAAATCTTATGATAATTTTAACAATTCAACTTCATATATAATGACACCTTCAGCATTTTAATTTTAACATTAAAAAATCTTTACTGAACATTAAAAACACTTGAATAATAAATGTTTAACAGGCTCCTAAAATAGACCAAATATTTACATCAGTTTCTGTACAAGTCGAACAGACCTGAACAAACAGAGAAAACAGAGGAAAAAAAGGAAATATGATTTATAAAATAAAAAACAGTCAACTCATTCACCTCCTAAAAAACAAACAGGTATAAAATGTACTATATAAAATTTATAAAATTTTACACACATTATTTACATTCACAAGTCCAGTGATCCAGCTTTGTGTCTGTGGGCATGTGTGAGCAGAGCAAGGCATCCATAGTGTTTACATTATTATTACTATCATTATAATAATAATTATTACTACTATTATTTATTTTTATCATTATTGTTCTTGCTATAATAATTATTATTATCACAATAATAATAATGATAATATACATTTTTTCTTTTCTTTTATTATTATAACTATTCTAATTTTTGATGAGAAGTTAAAAAAACATCTAAAAGCCAAAAACCAGAACCAAGCATCCATGTGGACCAGAGCTGCTGCTCCTTTTTTCCCCAATAATCAATTTGTAAACACTAATTAATTTCTGATTAGAATTATAGGTTTATAAAAGTATACAGCGACTCCTGAATGACACTGGAAGGAGGTTTTTCCTGTGAAGCACAAATGAATATTTTAATGGTGATCAGAGCGTCAACGTGTTTGTAGAGGATACATTTTGTCTCCCTCTCAGTCTCTCTGAGTCAAAACACAGCAGAGACGGAGGACAGAGACGGAGGACAGAAACAGGGGACGTGATTCCTGTTTGTTGTGTTTAGATACTGAAGTCACTGAGCTGTGATCGTCCTTAAATCAGGGACACTAAACTCGCTTTGCTCAGGGGCCACTGTCACAAAATGACAGGGGATCAGGGGCCAGAAGCAGCAACCCCACACATGTACAAAGGATTTAAGGACGTTCCAAGGACTTAATAATATTTACAAAATATTTGGGCATTTGTAGAATTTTAGAGCATTTCTTGAGATTTAAGCACATTTCAAGGATTTTAGGACATTTCTGGGATGTTAAGACGCTGCAGGACTTTTCGGATGTTTGTAGGATTTTCAGACATTTCAAAGATTTCAGTATTTTCGTAGGATTTTAAAACATTTCCAGGATTTTTCTAAAATTTTTGGATTTTCTAGGACATTTCAAGGAGTTTCAGATGTTTGAAGGAATTGAGGACATTTCTATTATTTAATATTAATTCTGTGATTTTAGGACATTAGGGTCTTATCTGTGTCCTCTGTCGGGGGGTGTGTGGGATCCTCCTCTGGCACTTTTTTTGATCATTGAGCTCTATTTTGATGCTGTTTTATGCACTCTGAAACCTTATGGATACTAAGAGTACAAAAACTATTCCCAGTGTGAGTTACTTTATTTTCATTGCTAATCATAAAATGGTTGTGGGGCCAGATTTGGCCCACGGGCCGTATGTTGAGTATCACTGGGATAAAGGTTTGATAACTTTAGAGGACAATGCAAACGAATTGGGATAACAAATTCAAAATAACAAAAACTTCATTGATCTTTATATGATAGTGAGATGATGAATGACGAGGTATGTGTCTTTTATTCTGTCCTCATCCTGAGGGCGGCGTCTCAGTCAGCTCGACTTTAGTCACATGACACCATGATCCAGGTAAACTAACACATCTACTGGACACTCTGTGCTTACTTCGAGGTATCTGTTTTTCTCTCGCACGGCTCAATCACAGAGCGGACAGGAAGGACTGGACGATCACAGAGACACTGAGGAGGATCAGGAGGGGCGTGGCCTGAAGGAGAGGGGCGGAGCTCTTTAGTTTCAGTTCCACGGGCCAGTTGTCGCTCAGCTCCTGCGCCTGACAGACAGAAGGACAAAGAGTCAAACATCCGTCCACCGGTTTCTGTGTTACACATGAAAAACATTTACAGGAAAAGACGATAAGAGATTTTTACTATTAATGATGATGCAGTTTGAGACACTTTAAGGGACTGTTAAGGGACTAACCCTAACCCTAACCACTAAATAAAAAAGATGATGTCACAGTGAAGAGAGACACACAGTCTGTCTGTCCCTCTCTCTCTGTCTGTCTGGCTGTTCCTCAGTCTGAGGGACAGCCAAACAGACAGACAGACAGAGGGACAGACAGAGAGAGGGACAGACAGAGAGACAGAGAGAGGGACAGAAAGACAGACAGACAGACAGAGAGAGGGATAGAAAGACAGACAGACAGACAGAGAGAGGGACAGACAGACAGACAGACAGACAGAGAGAGGGATAGACAGACAGACAGACAGACAGAGAGAGGGACAGACAGACAGACCTTTGCTTTGTTGAGTTTGAACTCCTTGACGTAGTTGAAGACCTTTGCAGAAAACGGAGTGATGGCCTTCAGGAAGGGTTTCCCATGAACCACAAACCTGAAACACACACACACACACACAAACACACACACAAACACACACAATATAGGTACAATGTTCCTAAAAACCCAAACTCACAAACCCACAAGTCTTCACTCCTCTTCACCTCCCTTCGTCCCTCTGTCCGTCTGTCTCATGCCTACCTGTCGTAGGCGCAGGTGGTGTCCTCTGTGATGGTGGTGTCCACTTTGTCTCCGATCAGCCAAGAGAAACTGGAGTTGGTAAACAGCCGGATCTTCTTCTTGTCAGCTCGGGTCAAGTGGGAACAGCCGGCGTGGAAATCTCCCAGGAACAACACGTGCTACACACACACACACACACACACACACACACACACACACACACACACACACACACACACACACACACACACACACACACACACACACACACACACACACACACACACACACACACACACACACACAACATCAGTTTCCCCTTCCTGCGTTCAGGCTCCCTTCACGAGCTATTTGACCCTTTGAAAGTTGAGCAAATTAGTTTGAATTTTAATTTTAATTTTATGTTTAAAATTACATTATTGTAATCTATTAAATTAATACATATATTGTTTTTTAGCACTTTTTAGGTCATTTTGTTGTTTGTTCTTGTTTTTATTTTTTCTTATTTTTTAGATACATTTATATATTTTATTTATTTATTTATTTATTTGCTTGAGGTAAGGAAATTTTCTCTTAATGTTTCTACTAATTTCAGAGTAACTTTTCGGTCATGTTTGATCAAATTTCAGGCTAAAAAGTTTAATATCATGACAAATCAAACTTTCATGACACATAATTATTATTATTTGTGCTAAGATCAGGATCACTGCAGCAGCCTGACGCTGACGTCAGCCGGCACACTCTTCCTTCATATCGAGTCCCGTCTCCTCACCGTGTTATTCCATTTCTTGCTGACTTCCAGAAAGACGTCGTAGAGACGGTCGATCTCCTGGACGGCCTGACGGGGCTCAGTGTGCAGAGCCACCAAAATAAACTTCTTGATTGCTGCAGGACAAAAATTTTTATAAAAGAGCGAGTGAGGGATAAAGTCAACATGTCAACATGACAGCTCCATGAAAGTTTAACTTTTCAGTCTGGATCGCCCCCTGGTGTCTGACTGCAGTATAGGTCATAAATCCCGCCCCCTTATGGAGACTAAAACCAACAAAATCAAAATAAATAATTAAACATGTCCTAATATAAATTAAAATGCCAATATTTATTTAATTTTCCAATTTTATATATCAATCTATTTATTTTTGTATTTATTTGCTCATTCATTTATGTATTGTTTTAATAGGTGAAATGTTGACGCCCCCATGGCATATTGGCCAAAAAAAGGAAAAAGAGGTAAATATGAGGGGAAATAAATGAAGAAAGAGGCAAATGAAAATAATACATAAATAAATGCATAAATAATTACACAAAAAAAAAACATCTTCAAAATAATAAAGAAATATGTAAAATAAAAAATAAAATGGATAATTCAATGAAAAAAATAATAAATACGAATAAATGAATGAATAAATACATAAATGAATAAAGAGATTTAATTAATTAACTCATAATAAAATAATTGAATAAGCTGCTTTGGCTGAAAAGATAAATCTGCTGTGTTTTGTGTCCACTGACCAGTTTTGCTGCTCTGAAACTGAACGCTGAACGGCTCTCTGACGAAGGACTGTGTCTTCTGGTATTGATGCTTATCTGTCACATTCACTGTGTCCGTCCTGTTTGGACAGAAGAAGACAGAAGACATCAGACTTACAGGTGGAGGAATGCCACTTAATCTGTCACTGATGAGCTATTTGCTTCTTATATGACTGAGCTTTGGCTCCAAGACTCTCTGAAAGAATCAGAATCAAAATCTGAATTATGTTATTGATGGTACGGAGGGAAAACTGTGAGGAGGGAGGGAAAGGAGGGAAAGACAAGAAAAAGAAAGTAAAAAGAAAAACAGAAAGACAGAAAGAAAGAACCGTGGAAGTTTTTTCACTGATCGTCTTATTGTCATTTTTAGTTTCATAAAACCTCCCTCGGGCTGAGAGTTTATCTCGGGCCGTACTCACAAAAAGGCAGTTGCTCTGAGTGAATAAATTCTGAGAAAATTCTTAAAATTATTTCTAAAATGATGACACATTTTGTAAGAATCTTCATCTCAGTCCGCCTGCAGGATTGAGGCGGATATATTGACAGAAAGTGAATATAATCATTCTAATTAACATTTTTATTTTCAGCTGATCGTACACTAAAGTAAACACACTGATTTTATCAGATTCCTTTGTTTCACATATTGATGTGTTTTTTCAGTTGACCTCCTTGCTTGTATTTTTCAGGCCGAGTTCTCTGTGAGTTTTCTCAGGTTGCTGTGAGTTTGGTCACCAGCAGGTGCATCGCTGTGTCTTACCTGTAGATGAACACGTACTGCTGCATGTCCTTGGGAGAGTTTCCCAGACTCTTGCTGGACACGGCCTGGTAGCTGTAATCGTCATACCTCAACACAACACAAAGACAAACTGCTGATTACTCAAACGAAGCAGGGAGACAGAAGTCAATACAGCAACAGTGTCCACCTCCACTCTGAGCACCGTCCCTCAGCGGCGGGGAGTTTATTAGAGGTTTATTTTTGATGATAAAACAGATTTCCCTTCACACTTTCACACTTCCTCACAGATTTATCCTGACTTCAAATCGTCGCACAGCCAGTGGCTGAAATTTCCTGATGTCTTTTTCTTTAAGTTGAATGATTTAAACTTGCAACATAAATGATAAACTAAAATGAGTCATAACAGATAAAACCAAATCTATTTTACAGAATATTCCCTTAAAACAGGTATTGTTGTGCTTGTGTGTACGTGTGAAAAGTCACTGCGGGACATAAACCAGTTCCTCTACATCTCAGTTTCTTTAACCTTTGAGTTTTACGTGGTGACAGAGCGCCTCACGAATGAGTCCTTAAAACATGGAAATGAGTTAGCATTTTAGCACCTCTGGTTCCCGCGTCTCAAAGTCAATAGCTGTGTTCGAAACAGTAGACAGAGAATAGTGCGAGAGTGAGTAAGCGAATGGTTTCAAAAACATCTGTTGTGTGTTTTGGATGGGTTTTTGGTTAGATGCCATAAAGCAGAGATACACAACATACAGCCTGCAGGCCAAATTTGGCCCCTGATAGGGTGCCGGGTGGCCCCACAACCATTTTCTAATTCTCAATAAAAATAAAGTGATTCACACTGGGATTTTGTTTTTTCACTTTTAGTATCCATAAGGTGCCAGAGTGCATAAAAGAGCATCAAAATACAGCTTGTTGATCATAAAACAGTGGAAGTGGAGGATCCCCCACACCCCCCGACAGACGTCCTAGCTAAGACCTTAATGCCCTAAAATTCAACAAATGTCCTAAAATCCTGGAAAAGTTCTAAAATCTTAGAAACGTGCGAAAATTCCAGAAATGTCCTAAAATCAGAGAAATGTGTTGAAGTCTTAGAAATGTCTAAAATCATAGAAATGTCTTAAAATCGTTGAAATGTCCTGAAATCCTTGAAGCGTCCTAAAATTAAAAAAGGTCCTGAAATCAGAGAAATGTCCTAAAATCCTACAAACGTGCTACAACCCCAGAAATGCACCTAATATCGTGGAAACATCCTAAAATCCTAGAAACATGTATGGTGCTGCGAATGGCCCCTGGTCTTCTATCAGTTTTCAAAAGTGGCCCCTAAGCAAAGCAGGTTGAGCATCCCTAACACAAGGTCTGTGGTTAACACAAGCTGACTTTTACGTTTTGTTCTACGACATAAAGTCCATCAGTGAATGCCCCGCTGTGAGCTTTTATGTGTCTTAAAAAAGGCCGTCATTAACAAGTGGCCAAATGAGACTACAGAACGTTGCCGAACCTCGTTTTGCAGCCTCGCTGCGGCGGTGATGTTAGGTCATGTGACCGTGGTGAAGTTCATTTATAGCCCAACTTTAGTTTTTTCCTTCTGGTGATTGCATTTAGGCCTAAAAAAGTGTAGTTCATTTCTTACATTCATTACCTTACTGAACAAAACGTGTAAGTGTCATGAACATGTGTTTACCACAGATCTTATTTTCTGCAACACTCCAAAATCCAATGAAAAATCCCGTCGGGTTTTAGTTCAGGGTCGCCTGCAGAAAAACATCATCCCTGAGGCACTCTATTACCACTGGCAGGTGCACGACACCTTAAATCTCGCCTCACCAAAGTCCTGATTTAATATTTAAGGCATCAACTCGGAATAACTCAACTGTTGGGACAGCCCAGTGGTGGGAAATAGTTGACCACATTTACTCAAGTACAGTACACAAAACTACTGTACTTTACTGAAGTATTTTAATTTCATTCAGCTTTCTATTTATCTCAACATTTCAGAGGAAAATATTATATTTTTCACTGCACTGAATGTATCTGATAGCCGATGATCACTTTAAATGGACATGATGTGATAAGATTATGAAATACAAAACAAAGTTAAAAATTTAACCAGTCTCTCTCAAAATTCCTGGGCTGATGACCAAATAAATGCCTGCAATACTGGGTGACACTTCACTGTGTTGGGGGGTAAAAGTTTCACCAAAATAACATTTCCAATCTTAACTTCTCATAGGGTTTAATTTTAATTTATCCAACGTGTACAAAGTACAAGTTTCTTTTTTTTTTCTTCTCTCACATTAAATATCTGACGACCCCTCAGATACATCTGGTGACCCTTTGGAGGGGCCCGATCCAAAGGTTGGAACCCACTAAACTAAACTATTAAATTAAAGTAGTGCAAACTAGCTCCACCCGAAGCAGCTACGGCAGTAACATGCTGCTTTAACCCTTTGAAACCTGAACAAACTGGCTTGATTTTTTTCAAAAACAAGGTGAGAAGGCAATGAGCAATGACAGAAGAAATGACCTGGAAATCTGTACAAGAAAATTACCTAAAACATAGTATTAAAAACACACACATAAAGGAAAAGAAAGTAAAAAACAACAACACAGAAGTGATCTGAAAATATGCTTAAAATTAAAATAATTGTATAACCTAATTTAAAATATATATTGTCTGTCAACAATCTATTAAAATTATTTTTCCTTTGCTCTTCTTTTTCTTTTTCCCTTTTTCTTTTTTTTCCCCCAGGACATTTTTCTATAGTTTTTAAAAAATGATTTCCTTAATCTAAAAGCTTGCAATTTGTGGAACATTTCTTATCAAGTTGGTCATTGCCTTTATTTTTTACTCTATTTTTGAAAGACATCTCACCAAGGCATCTGAAAGTTTTCTGTAGGGCAGTTGATACTTTTAATACCTTGATCTTAATAATAATTCTGTATTTTTACTTATGCAGGATTTTAAATGCAGAACTTGTACTTGTAATGGAGTATATTTAAATTGTTATTTTGGTATTTTGAGTAAAGGATCATAGCACTTCTTCCACCACTGGGACAGCCCTCAGTTAGCTCTGATATTAGCCTTTGCACATTTTCCCTTAAAATGATGTTCGATTCCCACAGATCCACACATGCACAACAACCTCCAGTTAGACGGTTTACTATGCAATGAAACATGTAGCAACCATGCTTATTGTCCCATGTGGGTTAGTGGATTATACCCTCAAAATGGTCCTGATGGGCATGCGCGTGTTTGGTAAGAAGAGTGCTTGCAAATCCCAAATTTTCATAGACATAACCATCTTAAACTCTGTGAGCAGACCGGAACCAGAGAAGAAATTATTCACCAACAAGTTTGACATCACCAGAAAGAAAGGAGCTGCCTCCTGTGCAAAGCAAATCAGCGTTTCAATGACATAATTTGGGTTAAATTGGGCCATTTCTAAAGTGGAGCCAAAACATGGTGCATGTGCCACCATCCACTAAAAAACAGTCAGTTTTAGTGGAAAAATGATTTATTTGGATATTAGCACTAGTGGAATTAGTACTTGACAAGTTAAAACAAATGTAAGTTGGTGTTAAAAATGATACTCCAGTAAAAGTACATAAGAATACTCCTGTACAAGTCATAATTCAGATCGATTTTCTGCTCCATCTCTTTAAATCACCTCTCTCTAACCAAACAAACAGTTTGTTCTAAGTTCTGATCTAATATTAGTTATATTCATCACTAGCTAACTGATAACTTGAATTGAGCACAATATCTGAATGTGGCGTCCCACTTGGCGTAATACTTGGCCCCCTAATTTTCTGTGTCGACATCTCAATCGAACTTTCAAGAATTTAATGTTTTGCTGACGACACTCAAATCTATGTTTCTGTTGCAGCAAATGACCCTCCCGGCTTCATAATATGTATGTTTGATTGAAAAGAAGACGAAAACGTTCCCTAACAGTTTTTGAGAACACAGATAACTGAATTATTGTGCAGTATACGGTTCTGATATTTCTTTAAAAGACACTTAAATAAACTGAAGTATGTCAAATGTTTTATATAATGTCTCAATCGTGCCACAAAATTATGCATTTTTCTTGAAAAACAAAATCCCAATTTAACCCTTAAATTATCATCAGATGTAACACTTTATTTTGGTCAGTCAGTTGAAAAGGGCAGTTTTAACAACAACAAGACAATCCTTGATTACCATTAGTGGTCTATATTAAGGTATATTTCTCATCACCACCTGGCTATGATTAACAGCAAATTGGGCTAAAAAAAAACAACTTTGCATTTTGGAAACTACAGAATGGAGATAATGTTCTGCAGGTCCATGAGGTCTTTAGCTTAGCTTAGCATAAAGACTGGAAGCTGTGGGAAACTGCTAGCCTTGCTCCATCAAAAGATTTACATGCTGTGTCTTTGTTTTAGCCTAACAAAATGTAATGTCCTGTAACGTATTTTTGTACCACAAAGTTAGCACTGCTCTGTTTCCCTCGACAAAAACCTAACGGGATTGTCAAATGGAATTTTCAATTATGGCCAAAAATAAGCTCTGTGACGAACACAAGTTTATGATGCTTTCAGGCTATAAACCAACTACAGCGTGATTTCACGACTTAAACTTCACCAGCCTGAATTGTTCAACTCTCTCTGTATGTGTATGTAAACTTCTTTTCTTCTTTTCTTTTCTTTTCTTCTTTTGCACGTTTTCAGTAAACCAGATTAATCATTTTAATTAACCGCTTGAATTGTTGGATGCTGTGATTTTTCATTTTTGATGGAGCTCAGCTGGCAGTTTTGATATTAAGTTCTGGTTGAACTTCAGCTGACATGAGCTACTCTAACATTGACTATCCAAAAATAAAGTGTTACCCAGTATTACAGGCATCAGGATTAGTAAAGAGTGTAAATAAAGGTGACTAAGATGATTAATGTTGATTAGAGGATGTTCCACATGCTGATAAAATCCACTGTACCTGTCAGTTGGCCTGTTGGAGGCAGACAGCAGACACACGATCATCACTATATTATATTAACGTACATGATGCAGTTACAGCAGTGTTAGCGTTACTGTCTGAGCACATTCTGTTTTTTATTCATCATAGTATGTGAAGTTTTGTCAATTAGTCAAACATCTGATTCTGTATCCAAATTCACCTTTGACAGCTTTTGTTATTAAATAACTCATTAAACTCATTAAAAACCTCAATTTCAAATGTGCACAGATCAACAACAACCAGCAAAGATATTGACAATATGTGATATCACAGATACTGAATATTGTTTAAAAATAGCCTAAGTCATGTCGTTTTTGAAAGTCTGCTGATATCTGCAACTATTGACTCGTTTATTCACCTTTCTAAGCAATAAAGGCACATTTTAAAATGGTTTCTGAGCAGGAGGTGATGGCTTCATTAATGGATAATAACGTATAGTATTATCATCATCATCATCATCATCATCATCATCATCATCATCATCATTATTATTATTATTATTATTATTATTATTATTATTATTATTATTATTATTATTATTATCATTATCATTATCATTATTATTATTATTATCATTATTATTATCATCACAACAGGCTGAAGACCGCTGATAACAGACTACAAACTGCAGACTGGAGACTGCAAACTATAGACTACAGACTACAAACTGCAGACTACTGACTACAAACTGCAGACTACTGACTACAGACTGCAGACTACAGATTGCAGACTACAAACTGCAGACTACAGACTGCAGACTATTGACAACAGACTGCAGACTGCAGCAGTGAGTGAATGTGACCTGATTCAGCAGTTTTCTTTGTACCTGTTGAGAGAAGCCAGCAGAGCCTGGATGGCTTTACCGTCAGGATCCATGACCTCCTGCAGGAGACAGATATCATACCGAGACAAAATCTGCACACAGACAGAGAGACAGACAGACAGACAGACAGACACATGGACATGTTACAGCTGCTCAAGAGACAGAAGCAAGAGAAATGCAAACACAGTAATTTGACAGATAAAAAAATGATTTAAAAAATACAAATAAAATACTATCAATAAATCATCATTTATTTGTCACACGTAAATTACACAAGGTCTCCAGTGAAATGTGATCTCATCAGCTTCTTTAACAATTTCAAACCTGAGCAAACTGGTTTGACTTCTTTCAAAATCAGGGGGAAGAAGCAACAAGCGAATTCACAAGGTATGTGTATGTCTTACCCGTGTCATTGTGTGTCGCATTGTGGGATTTGATGCTTTTGCAAAGTTGAATTTCTGTGCATTGAAGGCGCAGATCCTGAATCCTGAGGTTGTTGCTCCATCGACCGGCAGGGTGAGGAAAGAGAGGAGGAAGAGGAGGAGGAGGGGAAGATGAGGAGAGCGCCCCCTCATGGTTAAACTGTGGAGAAAACAGAAAGACAGTGTCGTGTGTGGATTTTAACGTGCAGAGGGAGGCCAGTTTCTATAGTCATTTAATGTTTAAGTTGTATAGAGATTTTTTATTAACCCTGGAGACTGTTTGTCCCATTTTACATGCTCTTCATTCTTCAGTTTTGGATAATTTTGGCTGTGTTTATGCATATGGCGTTTATTTTGGCAAGATTGTGCTGGATCATCCCAAAAAATAATCTATTTGACATGTAGATTACTGAAAATAGTTATTTTTTTCACCATCTAAAAACATAGCGCCATCATGACAAAAAAAATGGTATTCAAAGGGTTAAAATTCCGAAAATTAATGAATGTTTGACATTTATGATGAGAACTGATGTTCATTAAAAACGTAACTCAATGGAAAAAGAAAATAATATTCATGTATATTGTTTTTTTAAGCTTGATTTATCTTGATATATCAATGATTACAGTAAAAAGTAAAAACAGAAATTATTGTTGGATTTTCAAATTTCCAATAGTCCTAAAACACATCATGAGGTGTGAACACTTCATACATTTAGGAGGTTTAAGGAAAAATATTATTAGCTTAAGGGGCGTTCAAAAAAACAAGCAATAACTAAAGAACCTATTCTTTTTTTGAAACATTCACAATATATTCATTCATATTTACATCCAGCATATTTATAAAATATCAGCGGCTGAAGCATCAGACACCGAAGATTAATGACACCACTGACATTAACTCTCAGTCAGGTGCTTCGAATGTCTCTGTGAAGTGAACCCAAACGTGACACAACACGGTGAGTCAGTGACCCTCCCCATGAGGTGCCACGCTCACTGTCATGAAGCAGGACACACAAACAGGAAGAGGAGAGCCGCTGGAAAACTACAACTACAGACTGAAAACAATCCATGTTACAATCACAGCTGCAGCAAGGAGACAGTTTTACATTAAGAATCACAGCAGGACGACTGCAGAGTGACTGTGAACTGAAGCTCCTTCTGTAACTGTCAGAGAACTTAAACCGAGCTTCATTTTCACAGAGAAACACAGTGTGAATGTGGGACACGCTGAGTGGTTTGACTGGTCTGAAGGAACATGTCCAGACCTGACAGACAGAGACAGACAGAGACACAGAGACACAGAGACACTGAAACAGTCTCAGTAGGTGGGTTTCCATTAACATAAATTGCAGATAATGAAAATATAAAACGGGAAACAAGTCAATCCCAAAAAAAAATTTTTTTTATTGCAAAAAAGTTACTGTTGAGGGAGCTGTGTGTGTGTGTGTGTGTGTGTGTGTGTGTGTGTGTGTGTGTGTGTGTGTGTCTTTATGGGAACCAATGTGACTTTTAGATCTTGAAAGCGAGGACATTTTTGCCAGTCCTCACCTTCAGACGGCCCTTCAGAGGCCTGTTAGAGGGTTCACATTTGGTTTTAAGGATTGGTTAAGATTCAGGTTTAGGTTAGCGTGATGGTTAACCCTTTGATGACTTTCTCAGGCTGTTTGACCCTTTGAAAACTGAACAAATTGGTTTGATTTCTTTTGAAAACATTGAGGAAAAAAAGGCAGTAACTAACTTGGCAAGAAATGTCCCACAAATTGTTTGTAGATTAGCTTTAAAAAAAAAAAAAGATGGGTGGATTATTAGACAAATAATCCGAAAAATACGAAAAATGTCAAGAAAAACACACACACACACACACACACACACACACACACACACACACACACACACACACACACACACAGTGATCAGAGCAGTGTCCTGACACACATTCCTGCAGAGTGCAGGAATGTGTGTCAGCAGTTAGCTGCAGCAGCTGTTTGTTGCTATAAAATAAGGAACCTGTGGATCATCACCTCAACATGAAGCTACGACTGTGATCCGGTCAGTTCACACACAGACACACACACACACACACACACACACAGTGTGTTGGTTGTTTAATCAGTCAGTTGTTGCTGTCACAGTGTTTCGGGCCCCGGGGCCCCTCCCAGGCCTGCAGCCTGTGGGACCAGTAGAGTGACTTGTGTTCAGACACTCCCTCAGCTCAGCGCTCTGACACACACACACACACACACACACACACACACACACACACACACACACACACACACACACACACACACACACACACACACACACACACACACACACACACACACACACACACACACACCGTTACTACCAGAAACCACAGGAGCCCAAATTTATTTGGGCTGAACAGGAAGTCTGTGAGCGCGGCGACTGTAATCCCACGTTTGAACCGCAGGCAGAGAACACAGTGACGCCTGAGCGAGATGACGCAATGCACTAAAACTACACGAGAATAGAACAAAAAAGGAAGACAAGAACTCAAAGTCCTTCTGGAGGCCGTCATTTGGTGAATTTTTAACCCTGTGAAACTGCAGCAAACGGGCTTCATTTCCTTCAAAAATATGGGAAGAATGAAATGAGCCAAAAGAGAAGAAATAACCCAAAAAGTAGCAAGAAATTACTGAAAAGTACGAGAAAATGTCCTGGAAATGAATAATTAAAAACAAAAAAAAGAAAAAGAAAGTCTCTGTGAACTGGTCTGTCAGTGAACTGGTCTGTCAGTGAACTGGCCTGTCAGTGAACTGGCCTGTCAGTGAACTGGTCTGTCAGTAAACTGGTCTGTCAGTAAACTGGTCTGTCAGTGGTCTGGTCTCTTTGGTCTTACCGGGTCGGTTGTTTGGGGGCATCAGTGAACACAGACACAGTTTCATCTTTAACATTTTGTGAATGATTGTTTACACTTTTCTGCTGAATACAGACGGAGGATTTTCTCAGGGAGAGTTTTTATCACTTTTGAGAGTTTAAACAAAGTTTTTTAGGGTAAAAAAGCATTTTAAACCTTCAGATTGATCATATTTCATCACAACAACTTCACAGCTGAAAAGATTCATCAGCAGAACAATAACCACCTAAAACCATTTTAATAATAAAAGACATTTTTCAGTTTTTAATACAAAATACAAAATCTTCCCAAACTCTAAGGCTGATAATTCTGGTGATTTGCTGTTTTTTTAAAAAAAATATATATATATTATGGGATTATAAATTTAATATTTTTATTGATCAGACAAAAGTAGCCGTCTGATGACATCACCTCAGGCAGCGGAAAAATGTGACGTGAAATCTTCATTATTCAGACTTCATAGACAAGTCAAACAGTTAACCCTTGAACACCTGAGTGAATCTGATTTGTTTCAAAGACACGGTGAAAGTAAACAAGCAGCTTATAACAAGACAAAAAGTAGCAAAAAATTATATATATATTATAAAGTGACAAGAAATTACCTGAAGGTAAGCAACAAAAGTGAACTCGAAAAAGTGCTGAAAACTGATTTTTTTGTGTTTTTCAGATTTCGTCAGATTTCTTGCAGTTTTGGGTGTATTACTTGCCAAGTTACTCATTGACGTTTTTACCATATTTTCCTAAATCTGTTTTTTTGTAACTTGTAACTAAATCTGTAAATTTGTAACATAATATAAAAAAAGGACATTTCGATAATTGTACACTGACTTTTTTGTTTTTTTTCCCCTAGACATTTTTTCCACTCGTGTTTAAAAAAAATAATTTTCTAAATCTACAGATTTCTTGCAATTTTCTGGAACATTTCTTATCAAATTGCTCATTTCTGTTCACTTCTTTGAAAAAAAATTGAAGAAGGCAATAAGAAACAAAAAAGAAGAAATGACCCTAAACTTATCGAAAAACTGTCAAGAGGTACAAGAAAAACACCTGAATATTAGTTAAAAAAAAGAAAGTAAAATAATGTAAAATAAAAACAGGAAAATGACATGCAGTCTTTACATTAATGGATAATGAAACTTGCACATTAACTGCAGTACCACAAACTGTAATTTGCAAAGATACCAAGTGTGTGTGATTTTAGGGGAAGTTTAAAATAACGCATCTTCACTTCGACAAAGAAGAGCGCTGGATCGACGCAACAAAGAAGATGTTTGTGATGACAAGACAGAGTTAAAAGTAACTCAACAAAATTAAAAGTCTAGAGCGTGTGGTATTTAATGGCACCTATAGTGAGAATACAGAACCAAAAAATGTCTTTTTATTTCATTTTACTGTTTAATTAAATGAGATTAAATTTTTAATTCAGTTCAGTCCAGCAAACTAATAAACAAAAATAGTCTCCTGGCAGCACATGAGCGAAGTGTGGAGCTGCAGCAGAATGAAACCATGAGAAATACAAAACTAAATTAAATAAAAATAACGAACAATGGAAATTTGACTTATTTTATTTTTCTTTCATTATTTATTAGATTTTTAAACTTTTTTTTTGCCAAATGGAATTTAATAATTGACTGAACAGATGATGCACGGACCCAGGAGTCAGTGCTGGGTTTGGCTGCTCTGGGCTACTGTAGAAAAGAAGAAGGGGGAGGAAGACCCACTCTCTGTACAAACTACGACAACTCCTCTTATTTTCTTCTGATTTCACACTAAAGAAAACAGACTTGTTCTTTTATATCACATCATATAAATCATATAAATTTAACACACAGGACCTTAAAAAAGAGTTAACAGGTGAATAATCCAGATGCAATGACGTTAGTGAACACCAACAACAAAAACACACACCTCTACCTGGGCCACACACGGACACACACACACTCAGCTGTGAAAAACACTCAAAACTCTTAAAACTTTTGTCAGAGTCGCTCACACACTTCAAACACGCACTGAGCAGCAGCTGGTCCAGTCCCGGTCCCGGTGCTGGTGGTTTTCTTACCTGTTCAGGTGAGCGGAGGCTCCGGCCGTGAGTCTTCTCTGCTGAGGCTCGTGCTGCAGGGTGGAGGCTCCTCACCTGCAGCTGGTGTCTCTTTACGCTCCTCCCATCCTGCTGCACCTTCCTGCTCCTGTCAGAGAGGCCACGCCCCCAGTCCAGCTGCATTCATGGCCTGTGGGACATTTTCACACCTCAGGTAATAGTAAATACCTGCGCGCCTGTGTTACATTTTTTGGTGAATTAAATAATTTTGTTAATATGTTCAAGTTATAATGTAAATGCACAAAGTACAGACAGTTAACTATTTTCGCCAAAGCGTTGGAGTAAAAAATATGTGTCTCCCTCTGGACAGGACATGGCAGCAGCGCCTGCAGCCGGGACTGTCGTTATGATGTAGGTCCTCAGCAAGTTTCCTCTGCGTCATTATTTCTCCTGTTTCACAGATCAGCGCCGTGTTTAGGCTCTCGGGGTGCATATATGAGCTCAGCTAAACTCTGTGGGTCAAAGCCAAAGACTGCGTCACTGTTTTCTGTGGAGGTTAATGTGCTGTCAAAGTGCTAATGTAGCTCCGCCATATTGGAAAACGGAAAAGTGTTGTGTTGGAAACGGCGTACTGCATACTACAGTTGCAGTAAGTATGCAGTATCCACTACATACTACATACTGCGTTTGACAGCAGTATGCAGTTTTGATGTTCACTTGGAGCCTGCAGTATGCTGAGCCAGATATGGCTGGTTTCTGGTTTTTGAAAGCGGAATCAAACGGTTTGAAATGTAGTAAACAGGTGAGGACAGATGATAATGATGAAAGCTCACCTGAGCGATGAACCTTTGTAACGACCGGAAGTGGCCTGGTGTACCGCCGTTACATTTGCATTACTGCAGTATTTCTGTCCCTTTTAAACTTTCTGGTAGTATGTTGTCCATGTGCTGGTGTGGCGGTAAGGACTTCATCTGATTAAACTGATCTTTAGTTCAGTGAATAGAGCGCGCGCGCCATCCGTATATACAGATACATCAGCAGAGTCGCGGGTTCGATTCCGGCTTGCGGTCATGTGCAGTGTGTCTCTCCCGTTTTCGCTCCCCCGTTTCTGTCACTCTCTGACTGCACTAAAATAAAGGCATGACAAGTCAAAGAAATAATGTTTAGGAAATAAAGAATAACTTCGCTCGTGTCTCCTGTATAGTTGTCCTCTTATTAGCAGACATTGGTATGTAGTTGTAGTTGTTTTTGACGAGGCCTAATTAATAAAGGGTAACACTGGGACAAGCTAAGGACCCCATCTGGTGGGTTAGGTCTGAGCAGCTGTGTGATGACTGGGCTAGAGCTACTGGTGACCAACAGTTGCCTGTCTGCACAATGCATTGTGGGAAACAGTAAGCGAGGACTTCCTTATAATACATCCATGGTCCGATCATGGGTCCGATCATGGGTCCGATCATAAAGCGTCCATGGGTCCGATGGGATTTCGCTTTTTCAGCGCCGTCAGGTCTCAGGGTGCAGGCTGGTCAGCAGGTTATGATTATTTCTCTCTTTATTTGTTCATATGTTATTTTCAAGGCAGAACATGAAGAAAGGGTGCTAACGGGCTATAATGGGCTATGAATATTTGGTTTGTACAGACACCAAAACAGATAAACGAAATTCTCGCTCGTTTTTTGTTTTTCTAGTTTTCCAGGCGGAATTGAATAATTGAATGAACTGATGATACATATATATATGTGTATGTGTGTGTGTATTTATTAGATATTATTTATTAAATAAATTGATTTTTTTGTCTGTAACATAATTTTAGATTACAAAATTCAGTTTGATATATTGATTTAAAAATGCAGTTTTTTTTTAAATTAAAAAAAATTTAAATATTAAAAAAAATAATAAAAAGTTTGAAAAAATTACCTGATAATAAGTCAAGGAAATTCTACGTGTGCATATGTATATATATATATATATGTATATGTGTGTGTGTGTGTGTGTATTTATTATATATATTTATATTTTTTTATTTTGTGGATAACGTTCGTTTTTAAATTAATTTTAGGCCATTTTCTTGTCAGCTTTTGCTTATTTCTGACAGCTTTGGGACATTTCTTGTTCAAGTTTGCTCATTGCCTTTTTCTCTCATATTTTTGAACGAAATCAGACCAGTTTGTTCAGGTTTCTGATCATCAAACAGCTTGTGAAAAGCCGCAGCACGAGAAAACTTCTGCAGCTGTTTTGTCACCAAAACTTTGGGTTTTTCAGTCTGAATCCAGTAAAAGCAGAGTCCTTACCGCCCATGGATGTAGTTTACCGCCCCACAGCGTCCTCTGTGCAGCGCAGCAGCTCCTTATATGGTGACTGTCCGACCTCCAGCGGCCCCGCCTCCTCCTGCGGGCTGCTCCCGGCGGACAGAGCCAGGAACCGGGCTACAGTCAGAGCGCTGACCCGCTGACACCCACCGCACCAGGAAGCCCCGCAGGTCCTCACCGGAGCTCCACACGGTACATTCACCGGCTGACATGGACTAACCGGAGCGGAGACAGCCAGCTTCGAGCCCAGGGTGAGTGAATTAAAGAAAAGAAATTAAAGAAATAAATCAGAAAGCGCCGCAGACCTCCGACTATCAACAAAACTTGCTAGCTTGTTTGCTAACTTTGATGTGAGCTAACGGTTTTAGCCGTTAGCAGCTGAGCCTCTTCATTCAGAGAGCGGACACAGACACACAAACACGACTTTAAACTGGTTTTACGCGATTAAACTTCATATTACCGGGATGAAAACCGATTTACCGGAGCCGTGGGAGCTAACGCCAAGCACCCGGGGAGTTGTCCAAACCCCGGACTGCTAACTTCAGCTAACTTTGACTCAGTGTTCCCGGTGAAGTTTAATACCACAAACAGATTATAAATGTTCGGCTGCGCTTTAACTGTTAGAAACCGAGCAACAAACAAACAAACAAACAAACAAACAAACAAAGAAAGAAGGCAATGAGCAACACAAGAGGATATGACTTTTGATGTTTTACTCTAAAATTATGAGAAAATTATTAATTAAATTATTATATTAGTTATGGAAATTAATCAGGGAAATGAGCTGGAAAAATGCTTTAAAAAATTCTAATAATTCTGTAATATAACTTAATGCACTGATTCAACTTAAAATGTTTAGTTTCCTCTGAAGAAACCTGGCATTTGGAAGAAGAAAAAAACTATTTAAAAAAATATAAAGGAGAAAATTAAAATTATGTTACAGAATTATTAGGATTTTGAAGCATTTTTTCCCAGCTCACTTTCTCTTTAAAAAAAATTAACCTCTAATTAATGTTCAGGTAATCAAGTAAAAAACCTTTGTAGTAAAATCTTAATGATTTTTGGGTCATTTCTTTTGTTGGTCACTGCCTTCTTCCCGAATTTTTGAAAGAAATCAATTTACTCAGGTCTCAAAGGGTTAAATATGTAATCATTTATACTATATTTATTTTAAATTATATTTATTGATTATGGTCTGGTTTTATACTATATATAGTTTTAAATAACGTTTTTGCTTAGCATTTCTTTTTCTCTTTTCTCCCTAAACATTGATCAAGTATCAGGTCTCTTTAAAGGAAACCAAACATTGAAGTTGAATCTGTGCATTAACCCTTTGAAGCCTGAGGAAACTGGCTTGATGTCTTTCAAACACATGGGGAAAAGGCAATGAGTAAAAAAGGAAGAAATCACTCAAAAATGAGCAACATTTTATAAATAAGTATAAGAGAATGATCCGAAAATTAGTTAAGGGAATTAGCTCAGCTATACATACAATTGTTACAGAATTATTATGATTTTTAAGCATTTTTTCTCAGCTCATCTTTTTTCTTAAAAAATCTTTAATTAATTTTCAGTTAATTAAAAAACAAAAACTTTTTAGTAATATCTTGCTCATTTTTGAGTCATTTCTTCTTTTGTAACTCATTGCCTTCTTCCTGTGTTTTTGAAAGAAGAAAGGCAATTGATTACACAGCTTCATTACTGTGCAGGTGTGTGTGATTAAACAGCATTGGGTGTGTCTTGTGACGGTCTCAGTAAAAGGACACTGTAAAATGTGACGTTTAATCACACAGATGGAGCGTACCATTGACTGCTGACTGCAGGAATGTCCACCAGAGCTGTCAAAATGTTTATTTTAGTACCTAAAGACGTCTCCACTGTCTTTTCCATGGATTTGGCAGTAGAACCAACTGGCTTGTTGTTAAATGATTTCAAATTTATCAACCCATTTTTGCTTTGAAATGTAATAATTTGAGGTTTTTGGCTGCTGTTGTTCCATAAATAATAAAATACCCCAGCAGCCTGTTTGGTATTATTGTATTACCAGTTATGAGAACTGCTCAGATTTGTTCAGACTCCTCTTTTGTTTGTCTCAGAGTTGCAGATAAACTCGTCTGATTGCTTCCAGGTGTTTGTCTTCTCTACCTGAGACACCTGCCCTGTTAAACACGCTGAATCTGTGACTCCTGTTGAAGCACTGCAGGCTGAATCCTCACTGTTTCTTTTCTTCTTTTTTTTTTGTTTTCCTGGCTGCAGGCTGATTAAGCGAGCTGCTGCATTATTAATGTGTGACATGATTTCCATTCAGAGCTCCTGTAACTGGAGCCAAGTCAGCCTGCTGCATCTCTGCCGGGCTGTTTCGGAAGTAGATCAGTGTGTCTGTGGAGCTGACCAAGTAGCTTTTTTTTTTTTTGGTGACCTGTATTGTGGAAGTGAATGTCCCATTAATCTTTACTGTGGATATTCAGATTAATCAATGCAGTGCATACTCTCTTTCTCTCAAATTGCAATCAAATAAAGTAAATAGATGACAATATAATACAATATATGTTTTTGCAAAACGCAGTCTATCGTAAAACTTTTGAAATGGAAATAATATTGTCGTTAGTTAAGTATAATAATATCACATTGTTTTCCATCCTGTCTCAACATGCACATATTCTCTGCTGTAAACTTTTGCACATTTCTGCACAACTCTTTAACTTTAAGAACAGATATATGTTGTTGCTTATCTTTTTTACTGCTTTTTTTCATGCATTCTATTATGTATTTTTTCTATTTTATATTATGTCTCTTGACTTTTGACATTTACTTTTATGCACCAAATAACCAAGACAAATTCCCCCCCAAAACATTACATCTGCCCCCGGTAATAACAATGAGCTCAGCGCGAGCAGCTGGATGAGACACGGAGCGATGCGTCCTGCTGTTTCTAAATAATTCATCCAAAGCTGAAACTAACACAAAGTCGTCTGTAGAAGTCTAAAGAAGTCACTTTCACCTCTGCAGATGTGTCTGTTTCAGACACTTTGGTGCTGTGAGGAGAAGCTGCGCTCTGTTTGTCTGTCTCACTGCGCTGCTGTCGGACAGTCAGCTGTTTGATCCGCCATGATGAAATGCTGTGGCTGTCAAACACTCAGCTGTTCTACAGTCAAAGTCGTTTACTTTTTTACATGATTCTTCAAAACTTCCGCCCTCGCTGTGTTTTGGCGTGAGATTTTCCTCGGTGTCACGAGAGCATGAGACAGAGCCCAAAAGCGTAAGATGCATGGCAGATGCGTGGGAGTTGGCCGCGCCCGTGGGGAAAGGGTTAACAGAATTTTTAAATAACCAAAATACCCAACATGGGCAAGATAATGTCAATGAGAGGTCCTGAATGTCGGTTTCGATTATTTTTCAATTAATTGCCCAGCACTACTTCTTTTAAAATATTGTTTTTGTTATTCTTATAAAATGTGAGTTTGAATGGGTTTCAGTGAAGCATTTTTTGACCTTAACAGTCTGAACAGAATGAAAAGTGTGTAAAATGCACTTCACAGTGCCTAAAGGGTTAACGAGCCTTTAACTGTTAGTTAATAGCTGTTCCTCTGTTCTCTCTTCAGCCCCTCTCCCCCTGTGGTGGCCAGGTGGCGTCATGGCGTCCCGGCTGCTGGACCGTCTGAAGCGCTCGTTGTTTAAAGATGGTCAGGGGACGGGACCCGAACAGGAAGCAGCAGGCGGACAGGAAGAGGAGGAGTTTAAGGAGGACCAGTGGGAGGCGGAGCTGGAGGAGGAGGAGGAGTGTGTGACTGATCGTCTGGGGGGGACGCTGTGCTTCGACAGCGGAGGAGGAGCCGAGGATGGAGCCGAGGGTGAGGGGTCGGGGCTGGACAGCGACTCCGACTTCCTGGGAGAGTCGATGGAGGAGGGGCTCAGCAGCACAGGTGAGGAGCTGATCTGCTCACTTTTATTTATTCATTTATTTCACCAGGTTTGTCCCACTGAGATTAAAGATTCTTTGTTTTTAAGGGAGACATAGTCAGTCGGCAGTGAAAACACAAAAGGAGGCAAAATACTATTCACAAGCACTAAAATCAGCATTAAAAGAGAACTTTCTGGTCAGTTGTACAAACAGGCAGCCTAAAAACAATAACATCCTATAGAATCTGCTGCTAACTCTTTCATTTTACATTTAAAAACTTTTAAGGACACCAGCTCCTTGAGTTTCAAGTCATTCTGCAACAAATTCCAGGCCGACGGTGCAGAATACCCACAAGCCCTTTTCCCAGCTTCTGTCCGAATGTTTGGGAGCATAAAGAGGCCCTGAGAGCGCAGTGAATACTGTATGTTACTTTTCTGCGTAATTAAAAACACAGCGGTAGTTGGAGCAGACTAAGAAATGCTTTATATATTAAGGTATACCAGTGTAAGACGTCCTACCCGAGAACACGTCACATTAGAGATATTGGTTTAACAGCATTAAATACTTCCTGGTAGGGCTGTGCAATGATCAAATTTCAGTTTCAGTTTCTGCTCCAAACAAGTAGAACAACAATGTAACCGAGAAAAAAAACAATTATTACTTATTTTCTCTCGTGCCCTGAATGCCTTGCACATTTCGGCCCCTCAGCCTGAGCTCAGCACTCGCAGTCAATACGACCAGCGAGGCGAGTTGTGGAAAGATGAAGGAAGAACAGCGTTTGGTGAGCAAATTAGGCCAAAAGGATTCTGTTGTGTGGGAACACTTTGAATACGAGCCGTCCGACATGGAGCAAAGAAGAATAAAATGCAAGATTTGCCACGTGGTGGCGTCTGCACCACGTGGCAACACGTCAAATGTTTACAATCATCTTAAGTTTAAACACAACCAAATGATAAAATAAAAAGCAAAAGGAGAAACTCATCCACATCCACCACAATGCAGCCATCAGTTAAAGACACTTTATACAAACAACTCAACAGGAATTAAATTAAGGAATTAATAGAAACTCATTTATATTTGGTTCGTTTGCTCATGTCAGTGTTTGATTTCCAGAACAATAACAAAAAGCCCTAATATGCTTTTTTCTTGTAATACTTGAACACATTTCATGAACAAACACGAGCAGGAAGAAGAAACTCTTATAACACCTGCCCCTTTCTCACTAATAACAGAAGCTGCTGTAAATACAGACGCAAATGTTGATCTATATTTACCATTCTTTTTCACATATATTAAATTTAGCAATAACAACCAAAAACAATCAGTTACAGTCCTCTTAACATTACTGATGCTCTGAAAGTTCATAATGTTTTCCTTTTCCTTTGAAATTGAATAATATATGAAAAGTCATTTTTCAGAGAATTCCTCAGTTTGACTCCATATACTGAAAAACTCATCTGCTTTAGTGCGAGCATAATGACTTTTCAAAGTAAACTTTCTGCTATGATCCTCGTCGTTGGATCTTGATATGAACGTATGAATATGAATATGAATATGATCTGGCTTAAAACATGACTATTGATGTTTTTCAATCGACTAAATCGTTAAATTTCGACACACGTCGAGCAGCCCTACTTCCTGCTCACCTGACTGTTGTCTTTCCTGTCTCGTGCAGACACCAGTCCAGTGGGCGTGTCTCCGGTTGGCCCCTCCGCTTCCTTCCTGCTGACTCGGCAGCTTCAGGAGAGCTGGAGGACCCTGCGTGGACTCGGGGGAGGAAGTCCCACCTCGGCTGGGAGGACGCCGACGGACAACCTGCTGTTTGAGGTGACCGACGCCAGCGTGGTGCAGGACGGCTCCTCTAAATACGTGGTGAGTTCAAACAGACGCTCACAGAGCAGAGAGAAGTATTAAACTCTAAAGCACCTGAACAAACAGCTGCTCAAGGTGCGCCGCTCAGGAGTTTGAATGTTTGTTCTTCCTGTCGGCAGCAGGTACGTTTGAAGTTCCCTCTTGATATTTTCAGCAGCTCTACAAGGGTTTTATAGTCGAGAGTGTTTCAGTGACCTTAACCCTTTAAAATCTGGAGAGACATCACTTTTCTTGTATTCAGACGCCTTTTACAAGTATGTAGACCTTTTGAACCATTTGACGCAAACTGTTTTGATTTCTTTCAAAAACATGTAAAAAAAAAGGAGATGAGCTAGTTGGCAAGAAATGTCCTGCAAATTACAAGAAATTAAAAGATTTAGAAAATATTTTTTTTAAACAAGCTAGTAAACATTTTCCAGAGAACTTTGTCTCTAATTATCATCATTATATATTTAAAAATACTTTACAGAATTATATTTTTTTAAATTAAAAAAAAATTCCCTGTTGTTGTATGTCGTCTTCACTCTCCCACTTCCACACTTAATCTATCCTATCTAATAAAGGCAAAAAAGCCACAAAATAATCTAATAATAAACTACATCTCCCAGAAATCCCTCATACGTGGCCGCTCCCACGTATAAGGGGCTCACCTTTCCACCATGGCTCCATAACTCGCCTACGTGGCCTTCGATTGGAAATAATGACAGCTGGTATGTTGTGTTTCATCATCATTTTGAAAATATCGTTTAAGTTTTGATCTGTGATTGAAACTCGCCCTCTGTCTCTCTCTCCAGCTGTACACCATCCATGTGATCCAGTCTGGCGGCAGCGATAAGACTCCAGCCATCATCACACGCCGATATTCCGACTTCCAGCGGCTCCACGCCACGCTGCGCCGTAACCATGGAGATCAGATGGAGCGCGTCTGTTTCCCACGTAAGTAGGAAGTTATGTCAACGGTGTCAACATTATGTTTTTTATCGCTCAGAGAGGAACACTGGTGACAGTTGAAGGGATGGATCAGTATAGACCTAAACACCTGACCACTTCCTGTTTTAATCTCCGCAGGGAAGAAGCTGCGCAGAAACTTCACGGCGGAGACGATCGCCAAGCGGAGCCGAGCATTCGAGCAGTATCTGTCTCACCTGTGTTCGCTGACAGCCCTGCGGGGGGCGCTGTGCGTCCGACAGTTCTTCTACCTGAGCGACCTGCAGACCGGACAGCTGCTGATCAGGTAACTGACACGCCGACATTCAACAGGATGGCAGTTTTTCAGGAATCCTGTGGGATTCCCATGAATGGGATTCAGTTTTACTCTTCATCACGTGGGGCATCAATTAACTGATTTCCACAGACCATAGCAAACATATGTGAGAGAACACGTCATTTTATGTCAAGCGTGTGAAGTAAAACAGATTGTTAGTTTGTTAAGATCACCTTGCCAATTCTGCTAGCGTGTTAATAGGAATTCTCATTATGTGTTAGCATCGAGCTAATGGACTGAGCACCAGTTATTTGCCACGTTTCTAGCAGTTAAGAGTCAGAATCAGATTGAGGTTTATTACCAGGTAAGTTTTCACTTGAAAGGAATTTGATGTGGTGTTTGGTGCATAAAATAAACATGCAACATATTAATGGGAGATAAAATGAAATTACTGCAACAGTTACAAAGTCACCATGGGAGCAGGACGGGACAGAAGTGGAAATCCACTCATGTGTCACCCTCTAACATCGACTCTTATCCAAAACCCAAACTGTTATATGAGGGGATGTATCTGACATTAACGAGTTAAAACTATCAAAATATGTATGCCGATATATTCATTTAAACTCGGCAAAAACAAAATAAAACTCAGCAGACTGTCGTGGTTCATCTTTCTACTGCTCCAACAATCATAAACTTTGGTTTGGTTGAAATAAATAATCCCTAATTCTCTGAGAAATGCTGCTGCTACACGCTGCGTTTCCCCGCCGTCTCTCAGCTGACGTCGAAGCAGCGGCTCTCGTGCCTCTTTCAGAGGCAGAACAAAAATAAAATGACAAAAATTGCTCCAAACGAAACGCCGGCAATATATTCTTGTACACTTTTCTTGCTCAGAAAAAAATAACAGGTATCAAAAAGAATAATGGAGAAATAAGCAGTATTTACATGATAATTAATATAAATAATTTCCATATATCCATCTTTATCCAAGGATTCGATTCCAGCCTCTGCCCTTTGCTGCTTGTCATCGTCTCTCTCTCCTCCTTTTGCGCTTGAACTGTTCTGTCAAAAAAAAAAGGCAGAGAAGTCTGGAAAATAATTTTTAAAAAAAAGAGCACGCACAGACGACAAAAAGGCGTGTCTCTGGACAAGAAATAATAGAAAAAAAACAACATGGATATTTATTATAATAACCACAGAGAGTCTTTGTGGTAATTATATAAAATTATAAATTATGATAAATATTTAATATAATTACCACAGAGAAATGCTAATTATATTAAATATTCATGGGAGCATAATAATCTAGTGTGCAAACTTAAATTTTTCGTAGTTTGAATTATTGAAAATAAAATCAATGTTTGTAGTCGACCCTTCGACCTGTAATTTCAGCTGCACATTATTTCTTGAAAATAGGGTTAATGTTGCTCTTTGGGTTTGTTTTCATTTATTTTGTTCCACCTGATGAGTAAACGAGGCGTTCGTTGTATTGTTCATGAAATTTGGGTTATTTTGGGTGTTTTGAGTTTGTGTTGTCTCGTTGAGGGTGGGACGTTACCAGGAGGCCTTGGGTCCGCTGCTCAACGCCAAGAGACTGCAACACAAACTGGGCTGGGCGAGTTACTATGACAACCAGGCTCAGGCTCCGCTCCCGGCCTCCTCTCATTGGTTCTTCACCCTGGTGGGGCTGTCAAGCTGTTTCCAGGAAGTGGACCAGCTGGAGGAGGCGAGGGACCACTGTGACCTCGCCCTCCGTGTCCTGACCCCGGCCGAGACTGACACGGAGGGAGATAAGCCCCTCCCACTCCAAGACAAGCCCCACCCGCAGACTGAAAAGCACGACGCGTCACCGCGGCGCCTCGACAGGCCACACCCCCTCCTGTTGCCATTGTTACGGGCGGTGGTTCGGCTGTCGTGGCAGACGGGAAGGGACAAGCGGCAGTGGGAGGAGCTTCTGCAGCAGCTGGATGAGCAGAGGGCGGGGCTAGACAATCAACCAACCATCAAAGAGTTTCTGGTCAAACATAACCTGCAGGAGAGCGAGGGCGAGGGCTAGAGCAACGCACACGCACATAAGCACACACGCACGCTGCAGAGTACAATCACTACGCTGCAAAACCAGCGCTGCCGCCACTGTGCTAACAACCTTCTGAGATCTCGAGAAAAAGTTTAAACATTTTTTGAAAAAAATTTTTAAAAATTAAAATGAGGTTATGAGAGCATGTTTCTCATCCAGAGGAAATATGTTTTTCTAAAATGAATAAACAAATAAAAATTTAAAGTAAGAAATTTTGAGCAAAAAAGAACAGACAAATAAAAGTTGGAATCAAACTATTTTGCAGAAATAGTTGCAGTGTTATTAGTGGTTAGGGTTAGTAAAAAAATAGGGTAAAAAATAGTAAAAAATAAAAAATTTCTCCAACCAAATTGTAATATTAGATAAAAAAGGCAGTAAAAACTACATTATAATAATCATATAATATGATTATGACTTTATTTCTTGTATAAAATCTGAAAATACTGTTTCTGATAATGTCAAGAGTTTATTTTAGTATGACTTCTTTTCTCAAAATGTTTTGACTTTATTGTCAGCGTCTCTGATGTAGTTTTCCTCACGGTGACTGTAACTCCGTCAGCATCATTAACGACTCAATCGTCCTTTAAAGCCTTAAAGCAGTTCAGTGATCGCTGACGATCTGACGCTTCGGATCAGGATGTTTTTCTGTTTTTAATCCAAAGTAAGTTGCTCTGACTTCAAAAAACAAAAAATCCTGAAGCCGCATTTATGTATTGTATTACTTTAAAAAGTCAGTGTTTAATGGTCTGTGGAAATTCATAAAGGGAGCGGATGTTTTTCAATTTCCTTAAAGCATATTTAAATCCAATTTTTAAAAAAAAAAACAAAAAAAACAAAAGGCATTTGCAAAGCATTTTGGCACGAAAAAATAGTTTAAGAGTGTTCACGGTTAAATAGTAATACATGAGTATTTAATATATAAGGCTTTGTTTTCAGAGGAAAAAACAGGTTTACATGTATGTTTATTAGCTCATATTCTTTTCTGCCTTCGCTGGTTTATTTCTGTAATTGCTGGTGTGTTGCTGCCACCTTAGAACGAAAGTTAAGACAAGATGGAACTTTATTATTTATTAAAATACAGCAGCAAAAAGAATAGGACAACAAACATCAAATAAGTGAAAATAAAATACAAAGTGTCTCATAACAATGTTTAAAAGTAAAAAGTGAAACCATTGGCAGGTCTTTGCAGCAGGTCTCATACGCATTTAAAGTCCTCGACACAAACAAAACAGGGACCACGTGATAAAAAATATTTTTAAAAAAACCATTAAAGAACATTAAGATCATTATTTACTTACTAACTAATTCATTAGTGAGACAATCTTCACTTTAGTTTGTCAAAAAATAACAAAGAATGAATTTCCATCTGCGCAGCTCCTCTGCTGATCACCTTAATGCACCACTATGATTCCATTTTTAGGATTATCACTCGTTAGCACTTTTATAAAAAAAAAACTGTTTTCAGGAAGTTTCTGAATACATCCAGGATTATTTACTGAACATACTTTCACTAAGAATTCAATTTAGATTTAAGGGACAAACTTACTTTATTGCACTTTTTTGAATCATTAATCAGCACTTAGATGTTTTCACCTACAGTGGACAATTTCACTGAAAACGTCGCCTGATGTTGTCAGTACGTAATATTCGACTGTTACGCTGCGTTCACGTGGAATCCGGCAGACGGTGGACAGAAACACGCTTTTGGACCACACAGGAAAAACAAACAAATATGATATTTCAAGAATATCTTGAAAGATTTTTTTTCAATTTTGGCACAAACGTCCACTTAGTCAATGATGTACGGATTAGAATTTGCTGGTCAAAGGTCACCGTGACCTTGCGTTCATTTCATTCTGATGAACATGATATCTCAAGAACATATTAAGCCAGTTTCTTCAAATACGGCAAAAATGTCCACTTTGATTTAACAATGAACTGATTAGAACTTCATGGACATAGGTCAAAGGTCAAGGTCACAGGAACCCGTCTCATGCAAATGTTAAAACTTTTTTTGAGATAAATTGGATATTTTTTTCCATAGATGAGTTTTCATTAGAGGTGTTTAATATTTGCAGTTTCACTTTGAGGGTTAATGGAAGCCCGCCTGCTGACGTCAATGAAAATGTCAACTGCTGCTTTACCGATTCGTGGAGAAATACAACCGCAGACGTGACTGAAGTTCTAGAAATGTCCACTCAGCGTCCAGATCGTCTGTGTCTTCTCGTTGTGTGAACGAGATTCTTAACATTCGGTTGTTAATTAAGTTGCAGCCAAAAAGTGTAATATCGTAGCTTTAAACGTCAGTGATGTCTGCCGTTACTGTTGCCAGTTTAACCGTCCTGCGCTCCTCCGCTAAAGTGATGTCCGATGTGCCGTCTACCATCTGCCTGATTGCATTTGAACGCAGCATTAAGGAGGCATTAAATGATCACTCAGATCTTCAGCAGCAGCACGTTTTACTCACGAGGCGAAATCTGCTGCTTTTTCAGTGATAAATATGCAACGTGGATTTGGTCACTATGGAGACCTGTGGTCTCAGTGGTCTGGAGTGAATGACTCAGTAAGGGACAGAAATAGATGTGAGGACTTGATTTACAGCAGCGGGAAAATGTGAAATGTTTTTTTAACCCTGGTGTGAAACAAGTGATGATAAGGGACGAGACAAAGTCGTGAGCACGTTAACGACTTCACACACACGCAAAACTATAAAGCAATCAGTCCGATGGATATATCGAATGAAACTATGCACATGTTCAGATTTCTGCACTCAGCCTGTGATCACATCATATCGAGTCGACAGATGTAAAAGCTGCTGACGGGAGGAAACTGTTCACATCGCTCCTCCGGTCTTAAAAACATTGAGGATGTGAGAATTGATTTTTTTTTTTTTTTGGTGCGATATCCTCCACTCAGTGAGTGTGGAGATGCTGCATGAGCACGACCAGCTGAAAGCACTATACAAGTACAACATTATGCACAGTTACAAGTAATACTCATGGTATATTCAGCCTTAATACAGCGCCTTCTTCACAGCTACTCCGTTACTTCTCGCTTCTTCTGCATCCGGACGCTTTGCTGATTAAAGAATTACTTTTATTTTAATTAATTTTTTTTAAATGACTGGCAATATTGTGCATGTTGGTAATTTTACATACTGTTTTGCACGAGGTTGCAGAGCCCCTGGGATCATACGGTGAAAAAACACTGATAAACTGAGCTAACAAATTTCATAACCGAGTGCATGATTTATCAGAAAGTTTGCATCCAGCATTAAGAATAAAAACACATTTTAATCAATGTAGCATTTAATTCTAAATGGTTGCATTTATATACAGGGTTTCTCCAGGTTCTTAGCAAGTCTCACAATGTCCTCATTTCAATTGTATAAATATAAGGCCTTAAAAGTTATTGAATGTTTGTAAATTTGAATTTCTAAGGTCTCATTTGGCACAATCATTATTTAATTTATCCATCTTTTAATTCCTTTACCACTAAACCCTTTCAGACCTTTGCAAACTGGTTTAATTTCTTTAAAAAATGGGGATAAGGCAACAACACATGGCAACAAATAGCAAGAAATTAGTAAAACGATATAAGAAAATTACTGGAAAATAAGCCAAAGAAAAAGGGAAATTAAAAACAAGAACAAAATTGAGCCCAGAAGGGCAGGAAATTAGAAAATATATGTTTTTTTTCTGTAACAACTTTAAATATGTAATTATAACAATAATATTTTTTTTTCCTGGACATTTTTCCCTAGTTTTTGATGATTTTCTAATTATTATTTACTCCCGCTATTTCTAAAACTAATTTTCAGGTCATTTTCTTTGTCACCTTTTACTTATTTCTTATTTTACTTATTTCTATATATATATATATATATATATATATATATATATATATATATATATA
The DNA here is from genome assembly GCF_026936395.1 of Plectropomus leopardus. Lineage (NCBI taxonomy): Eukaryota > Metazoa > Chordata > Actinopteri > Perciformes > Serranidae > Plectropomus > Plectropomus leopardus. The sequence continues at coordinate 1,790,326 of NC_142184.1, read as the reverse complement.
TATATATATATATATATATATTTGTAGACATTTTTGTGTAGTTTATAGACAATTATAGCCAATTTTCATTTTTTCTGCCACCCTAACTTTTTCTAATTAATTGCTGTTTGCAGTATGTTTCTTGATAAGTTGATCATTTTTTTTTTAAAGAAATCAAACCAATTTGCTCAGGTTTCAAAGGGTTAAAAAAAACTGACGCCGAACCAGCTTTTAAAGGGCTTACTTAAAGCTGCCTTTGCACTTTCTACTTGGACTTACCTGCAAAATGTAGATTAAAAATGATCTTGAAAAGTGTCTGACACCTGTAGACACCCTGTATGTGGAGCTTTACAAGCTTTTATTCTGAAGGTCATAGGCCCGACTGAGTGCTCATTAATCCGCCAGCTTCAAACAAAGGCAAACTGTCTTATGTGCTGAAAATGTGAAAACATTATGACTAATGATTTATGACAGGCTGATATGTCTGATACCCCAAAATCATGTTACCCAACGCAGGACGGTGAACTCAAACGCTCCGTGTTTCAGCTCAGAAATGTCTCCTTCACTAAAGTTTACATTTAAATTAAGATTAAAAAAAGGATGTTACAGAAGCCCAAAATCATCGTTTAATATCTGAAGATAATGAGAAACAATTCCAAAGTCAGTTTTTGGAAAATGTTTCTCATTATAATGACTTACGGGATTTTTCGGGTGGAAAACAGGTGTCCGTGGTGTTCAATGGGCCTCATGCAAGAACATTAAATTTTAACAGTATTTTTTTATCCTAAACCTCTCACCATGTTGCACCGCTGTGTTTCTACAGTAGCCCAGAACAGACAAACTAAACCTTTGCTGCCTAAATGTTTGTTTTGTTTTTCCTGAAATAAGGAAAACTGTCAGTCCGCGGCTCGTGTGAGCTCTGGATTATTCTCCTCAGTCATTTATACGTACGATATAAAATCTGTTCGTAAAAGTGGTTCTTGCATGAGCCGTAATTTCCCCCCAAAAATACTGTTGGTGGTAGTTTGGACACAGTCGAAAACAACAGTTATTTGAGCAGTTAAATGAATCCACCGACCCTCGAGCTGTGAGCCGTGGCCTGTTTCTGAGTCTCATTTTAACGCTGCATATTTGAAAAGTCCTTAATAACTCTGATTTAAGGTGTTTTTTTTACTCTGACTAAAGTTTACATCCACGCTGCAGAAACAGTGAAAAGAAAAAAGATTTTCTTTTCAAAATAAGTTTCTCTGAATTGATGGAAATGACAATAACTCGTCTGTACCACTTTTTACCCTGAAAGATTTTGACTTTGACTTTTTCATTATTTTAAAAAAAGCTGTTTTGTGTTTGTTGTGTTTCAGTCGGCGGTTCGGCTGCATTTCCACTTTAAACGAACTAGGGGTGGGCCGATAGCTACTACAGGTAATACGTGTTCGTTTTTGAATTCTAGCGTCAATAGATTAACCCTTTGAAACCTGAGCAAACTGGCTTGATTTCTTTCAAAAAAATGGGAAGAAGCCAATGAGCAATAAAAGAAAAAATGATGCAAAAATGAGCAAGAAATTAGTCAAATGTACAAGAAAAGTATCTAAAAATGAGTCAAAATAAACAAACAAAATAAAGGCAAACAAGACTTGGAAAAAGTGCTTAAAAATTTGAATAACATAATTTTTGATAAGTAATTATGATGATTACAAATATAACTTCTTTCCCCTCGATGTGTTTCCCCAGCTTTAAAAAAAAAAAAAAAAAAAAAAATATTCCTGCAATTTGTGGAAATTTTCTCACCAAGTTGCACATTGCCTATTTTTCCATGTTTTTGAAGAAATGAATCAATTTGCTCAAATTTCAAGAGTTTAAATACCCAAAGTGATGTTGCTCCAGAATTTAAAGGGTGAAATACCAAAAATACGGATCTTCAGATTTGTTTAATGTCACATTTTCAAACTGTAATTGGTCGTTATTAGCTGTTATTTTAGCAGTTTAATTATTCACCTCATTAATTAATCATTAAACACTCTCCCCGTCATGAAAGCGCATAAGCTGCGTGTCTCGGTGTCACTTTTTCTGGCGTCGTGTTTCTCTGTATTTGGAGGAAACATGTTTTTTGGATCCTCCCACCCCAAAAACAAACATCTGTCCTCTGTTTCCGCCTCGTTCCCGCTTCAGATTTCACTTCCTCTCGGTGGAAATGCAGCCCGACCGTCTGTGTGGAATATTTCACAGTGTGGATTTCGCAGAGCTGCTTCATAGAGCGACATACAAGTATATTTTCAAGTTTATTTTATGGAATAAATTTGTTACAAACTCCAGATTTGTCTTTCGTTGTTCCTTCATGTTTAACCTTCGTGTTTCTGTTTGGATCGCAGCCTTTGTCTCTGCCAGGCTAAACGCACGATGGAGCTCCGTTTCAACGATGAAAATCTTTGGGTGTTATGCAGATTGGAGCAGTTAACTCTTTGAAACCTGAACACGTGGGCTTGATGTCTTTGGGAAGAAGGAAATGAAACAATAAATTGCCCTTAAATGAGCAGAAATGGAAAAAGAAGGTTAAAAATGTTTTTGAAAATAAGCTAAAAAAAAAACAAAAGAGCAAAAAATTTAATAATAAATATAAATATATTTTTATGTGGTTAATATATAGATATTATCAGTATATATAATTAATATTTGTGGACATTTTTGTGTAATTTTATAGATAATTGTAGCTTCTTTTCAGGTCCATTTCCTGCCGGTCTGACTTTTACTGATTTATTGCAATTTTCAGGATTTTCCTTGTCAAGTTGCTCATTGCCCCTTTGCCATGTTTTTCAAAATATTTTAAATTGTTTTTATTTATATATATATATATATATATTTATAGTTATTGTTGGGACATGGAGGACTGTAGGAGGACTCACCTAGAAGAGCAGAACATGATTTTTTAAAAAAAATTTATATGTAAATAATAATAATTTATTTATTTTTCTATTTATTCATTCATTCTGAGTTTTACAGGAAGCCAGAGTAGGGATTTAAGTTGTCTCGCTCTTCACAGGTGCAACAGAACTTGCAGGAGAGTGAGGGAGATGTCCTGAGAAGAGGTCCAATCAAGGACAACAGGTAAAAACACCTGTGGCGGCCGCACCATGTGTGTCAAAGAAAACACGACAATCACTGTCACATTTTCTGTCACTGAAGTCAAACGTAGTTAAAGTCTTGTGTTCGCATCAAGTTGCGACTGATCTTTGACCTTTTTTTGCAAAGCGCTGCGCTTGTCTCTGAGCTGTCAGCGAACAGAGCTGCTCTTTCGTTCTGCCGTACAGCCGCAGTTCTCTTTGGAGTCCCTGCAGGTTTGTTTTTGTTTTTTTGGTGCAGCAGTTGTGATGCCAGCCGGCCTCCAGCAGAGGTCGTCCTGCTGCAGCTCATGTTGGAGCGATGACGCAGTTTGCAGTCAGACTCCTCAGGTCAGGTGCAGGAGGACGACAGGAGGCTCTGAGGAGGTCAGCGTTTGACCTCTGCATGAGATCAGATCCCGTCTGCTGCTGTCCACCACCATGACTGTTCGGAGGTGAAATCTGTCCCAGGAAACAGATCCGAGGTCAGAGTCAGCTCAGGTGCTTCAAACGTCACCGCTGCAGCTGCTTTTCTCTGCACAGCTGAGGAGCGTTAGCTGTAATAAGTCCCATCATCCTCCACAAAACATCACCATGGTGACAAGGCCAAGAGCTGAGAGATCAGCTGCCGTAGAAACACCAGTTGCTATAGCAACGGTCACGGAGCAGGACTGAAGAGCCCAGCATGGCCGTCAGAGAAAAGTGTCCAAACTCAGAGTGGCTGTCAGTCACTGATGGCACTGATGAAAACAACAAAGAGTGAACAGGTGCTTCAGGAGGTTACCTGAGCAAACGGATGCAGCTTCTTTCAGAAACACGAGAAAAAGCCAGTGAGCAGTTGGTGTTACATTTTTCACGAATTTAATGAAGATTTAGAAAAGTTGAATGAATACAGTCTTGTGTCCATGCAGGGCTGCCTCCTGAAGGTGAGAGATTCAAACCATCAGTCTGAGACCCTTCAGTCACCTGCTTCAAATCGAGGAGGACCTTCTCGTCCTCAGACTTTTCTGCAGAGTGAGCGCTCGTCACTTTCACACCGCTCTTCAGTTCAGGCAGCCGCGGACACGATGCAGCGGCTCGGCGGAGGTAAGCACAAATAAATGGGACAACATTTTTAACAAATTACAATAGTTTTGTAAAAACAATTAAATATGCAGTAATTATCATTATAAATATATTTTTTCTGAGCTGTCTTCCTCCCCAGCATTTTCAAAATGATCTTCCAAATCTCCTTATTTCTTGCAATTTGTGAAACAGTTATTACCAAGGTGCTCGTTGAATTTGATTTTTGAAATCACACCAATGTGCTCAGCATCCAAAGGGTTAAATGCTTCTAAAAGGCATCTAAATAAAAGAAAAGTGATGTTGTTGCAGGCTTGAAAGGGTTAAATCCATTTCACAGAAAGCGGAACTCACAACACGTGTTTGAATTTGCAGTTTACTGACACAGTTGTGGGTGATGAGAGCCATCAGACTTCTCTCAGACAGTTTCACAGTTCACGTACATCAGAGGTCACAGGGCGAAAACAAAGAAATACAAAAACACACGCTGTCATTCAAACCAGTCGCACAACCCTTCCTGTCTGTCTCTCACACACACACACACACACACACACACACACACACACACACACACACACACACACACAAACTCCCCTCCTGACATCATATAGACACAAACCTGAGCAGCAGACGTACAGAAGGACACAGTCCCTCAGACTGACCGACAACAGACTGCACCTCTGATTATTGCACACAGCCCTGAAAGAAACCAAAAAACTCAGGACCAGATTCACAAAAACCCGAAGAGCAAAAATCTCAAGTGCGTTTACGTTTTCACATAATTTAATCTAAAAACAAAAACTCTTAAAGAAAAGAAATAAATCGGTTTCTGTTTTACTTCTGACATCGATCTTTAAATTAGTTTCTAAAAATGTTATATGCTCAGATTACCTCAAACTCTCTCAGATTAACTCTTTAAAGCAATTATTATATGTTTTGGGAAAATGCTCACTCACTTTCTATTCAAGAGTGAGACAAGAGGATGAATATTAATCTCATGTGCAAAAAATAATTTTAAAAACATTATTACTAATATTATTACTATTATTATTCCATCCAATTTTTTTGTAAAGCGCATTTAAAAAAAACAGAGTTGACGAAAGTGCTTTACATCAATAAATAGATAAAAATAGCATTAATAACATAAAACATAAACAAGAAAACAGGACAGTTTACAAAAAGGCAATAAAAGCACAAACTTAAAAACTCTCATACAGGATCTGAGAACGCCAAGGAGAACAAATGGGTTACTAAATAAGATTTAAACACAGGCAAATTTATTTTATTTTATTCTATTTACAATAATAATAATATTTTTTTGAACATTTTTCCCTATTTTAAAAATTATTATCTTAAAATAAGTTCTCTCTCTCTTGCTCTCTCTCTCTCTTTTTAAACTACTTTTTAGCTCATTTTAATAATCTTTTTTTAATTTTGTGCAAAATGTGGGACATCTCTCGCTGGGTTAGTCGTCCTTGCCTTTTAAATCATATTTTCAAAAGAAATCAAACTGGGTTTAAAAGGTTTAAATGCATGTGAACGGCGTCTGAGCGCAGCGCAGAAAAACTGATGCCGTTCCAGGTTTCAGAGGGTTAATATGACAAATTGGATTATATGTGATTATAGATCATCTCTTCCTCTGAGATATGCTTTCCAAAATAAAAGTCCAGTCTGAAAAATACAGGATAATGACACTTTAGGCGATCACCGAAATATTCTGTGCTAATCAGGAGTGAGCATGCTAGGTTTACACTGCAATGATAAAGCTTGTTTATTCTAACAGCTGATTGTTCACTAACGTCAAGACACGAGCACAGCAGGACGTTGGTGAAAAAGCAGAAATAATCTACTGAAGGCAAAAAGAAAGGAAAATTATATATATATATATATGTATATATATATAGAAAACTAATATGATTATAAAATATACTTTAACATCGTACAGTGACTCCAGATTGTCCACAAACCAAAGTTACACAATATCTTTGGCTAAACACTACTGACGAGATAGTATCAAACTTTAGGTTCTCTCGCGTGCACACACACACACACACACACACACACACACACACACACACACACACACACACACACACACACATACATATATGGTTTGAAGAAAGAAACCCTTAGATATGATCGTTTGACGAGTGCGACTTCATGACCTGAAATCTGTCCTCAGGATTTCATTTCCTCCGAACGCTCAACAGAATATGAAAATAAATGAACATTTTCTCTTTTTTAACAAAATTGCATTGAACAGTTTCATTATTTGACACATTATTACATCATAACATTTAACCCTGATTAACATTTCTCAGATTATCACCCACACTGGCTCGTAGCATGTGATAAGACAGCGGCGTTAATGAGACTGATGGACAGATGTTGTTCACACACAGAACCAGGTGGTTTAAAGAATCCGATGAGATATTTTCTTAAACGACCTGAATTTCATCACTGAAGATGTAACCGGCTGAGAAAAGTCTCATTTAAAGATGAAAACAGTTTTATTATTTGGTTAAATTTGCTGCTGATGTCTCATTTTGAAACTAAACACTAAACATAGTGGGATGTGTTCTCGCTGTATCAATGATGATGTGATAAAGGAAAAGTTTGACATTTTGCAAAATAAGTTTCTTTAGATGAGAAGATCAATACCACTCTCATATCTGTGTGCTAAATCTAAAGCTGAAAACCTAATTTTCAGGATCGGATTCACAAAACATGAAGAAGAAAATCTCAAGTGCATAAAGTTTTTATAACATTGACTTCACCAGAACTGAAGAACTGGTGTTCTTTTTACTTTCTAACATTTGTCTTTTAATGCAAAAAGATATACTAAATATAAGGCTTAAAAACTAGTTTTTAAAAATGTAACACTCAGGAACGTCAAACCCTCTGAGATTAACTCTTAATAGGAAATATTCAGCATTTTTGGAAATAGTTATTAAAGTTTCCTCCTAGAGTGAGACAACAGGAGAAATATTAATCTCATGTCTGTTTTACGAGAGCTTTTTCTAACAAACGACCCCATAGGTTGTTTATACAGCACCTTATTACAGCAGATATTCGTGTTTACTGTTAGGCGGCGACCTCTAGTGTAATTATGACTGAAACAAAGGACGAGGTCAGGTGACGTCAGATGAAGAGTGAGTAAGACCCACAGGACTCTGATGCAGGCCCGCAGGAAGTATGCCAGGCTTTGAAGCCAATTTTCTAGTGGCCTAATAGTGTAATTATACCGTCAACAACCTTCGTCACCTTTATTAGGCAAACTTTATTTGGCAGTTTGTCTGATGAAGGTCCAGTACCGAAATAATGCATTAAAATAATGATTTTTTTGCAGGTTAGACAATGTGCAGGAGTTTTTTTCTCTCTGCCTCTAACAGACACACACACAGCAGGACTTTTGCAGAGCTCCAGTCCACAGAGCACTACTGCGATTTGCAAATACTATTAATATCTGAACTGGAGAGCTGTTAGTTTGTTCCCATCTTACACAGAATAAATCATCAGGTTAAATGGCGCTGCGGTAACTAACTCATTGAGTGGTAGTGGCAGAAGTGTGAGCAGGTGAGGCAAGTTTGTATCTGCAGAGCTCCGATTACGACTATTTAATCACATTTTGCGACCACGGAGCAGAAGAGCGACTTGCAAATATTATTAATATATGACTTGGAGAGCTGTTTTCTTTGTCGCCTGCTCACAGCGAATGAATCCTCTTTTAAAATCTAATTATAAAAGTACATTTAACTTCCTTAAAACTGTATTTTATGATTTTTATAAAAGTAATCATACTGCAGTAGCTACTTATCTAACTTTATTGTAACTGCAGTTCATTCAATAATTTTGTATTTTAGCTGCTGACAGTAGTTTGAGGGACATTTAAAAATATCAAGATATATATCATGTATCACAATCTAGCCTTAAAATATTGCAATATTATGTTAAAGCCATATTGCCCAGCTCTGGTTCTAAGTAAAATCCACCAATCAGCACCTCTTAAGCTCAATAACTAACATGTTATCATGTTTGTTTGATTAAAAACCAAAGTGTAAAAATGACCAGTGCTGTTTTACAGGGAGTTACCTGCTGGACTATTTCTACCTGTTTTCGGTAGGCTGGCTGTCTCCAGTCCTTATGCTAACTCTCTGTTGGCTGTAGCTTCATATTTAACATACAGACATTAGAGTTAATCTCATCTCTCTGCAATAAAGACAATAACCCTCTCCCAAAATGTCAAACTCTTCCTTTAAAGATTATTTATGGTGATTTCTGATTTACAAACATCATGTGCTAAACGGGCGTATAAATCCTCTTTGGACAGCTATAATCACGAGACGTAGCAGAATACAAGGAACCAAATATTCTGAAACAGAAACCCTGCACACAGTGTGAGACTTACAGTATGAGCCCTCTCTATAGCATCTATTTACACTCTGAGTCTGTGTGAGATTAAAACGGTAAACCACCCGGGAGAAACCGGTGACTGAAAGAAAACAGTGTGGTGAAACAGCGTCTGAGAGGATTTTGGAGGCTGTTTGATCAGAAAGGTGCCGACATCTCTGACAAACTTACAGCGAGCTGAGCCTCCCGCAGTCGTTTCAGAGAGTTGACCTTGACATTTGATGGCACACAAACAAAGGCAGTAAAACCAGAAAAGGAGATGGAGACACTTTTTTCACAAAAGGCAACACAACTGATTGTGTGATATTTCAGACACGTCGCAGGCGGTCCGAGGTGTGAAGAGTCCGATGCACAGTCTGAAGTTCATGCAGCTCTTCAGTCTCCTTTTACTTAAACAAACCTGCAGAGACTCGTTTCTGTAGCAAACGAAGGACTAGAGGTTCTTGTCAGACAGTGTTGTTGGTTTAAACTCAGATTGAATCAGTTCCTCGAGATTGTCGTACTTAAGATTTCTCTTCTTTTCAACCTTTTCTCTGAACAGCTGATGGTAATTTTCCTGCTGAGCCGCAGTTGTAGCTTTGGCCACGTCGTCCAGTTCTCTCGCTGTTCTTGGTCAATTTGAAGAAGTTCTTCTCAGGCAGAAATAACATGACCGAGATCCAGATTCACTAAAGGCCCAGACGCATCAAACTGACATCAAAGAAATAGTGAAAACTGGCTGTCTCATGTCATCTGTGTCTCAGCCAAAAAGTTGCACTTGAACAAAATACAAAAATTACAGCCGACGGCAACCAGCACAGGAAATACCGTAAAACTTAAATTAACAGCCCAGACTATTATTTGCTTAAATTGCTGAACTCAAAAGGTTTTTATTTGGGACAGGAGTCTGTATGGGATGGGCTTTTAATTCCTCTCACACAAAACTTGCTCAGCAAAGATGGAAATACAGTCAAATTATTTATTTAACCTTCTGAGATCTGGGCAATTTGGCTTTATTTTATTCAAAAACATGGTGAGAAGGTAATGAGCAACAAAAGAAGAAATGATCAAGAAGTGAGCGAGAAATCTGCAAAAAGTACAGAAAGGTGCAAAAAAAACCCCAAACAAAAAAACAAAAAATAATAATAAAGGAAAATAAAACAAAAGTAGCAAGAAAGCAAGAAATGACCTGAAAAAGATTAAAATTTATTTAAAAAAAATTTAAAAAGTATTTTTAAATATATAATTATAAAAATTCTAAATATAGTTAGCTGGACATTTTTCCTGAGCTCTCGGTGCTCACGGTGTCTGTAAAATAAGACAGACGTTTATTTGTCAAAATGTGTCCCCACACCGCACTAGTAAAAGGGACTGGGCGTTTGATTGGGAGTGGGCTTTTACTTGAAGTTTTACGGTAATTCTCCATACCAGCAGACAGCATACGTTTGCAAAGGCCCTGACACACCAAGCCTTTCTCTTCTCATGTGCTGAGCATTCACCGACGGGCTCTGCCATCTCCGACACCAATTCAATGTGCTGAATCGGCTGAAAAAAACATGACTGGGGCGAGAAACGCTCACCAACGGTTCAGTACTGACTGCTGGCCAAACCTCGGCTTGGTGTGTCAAGGCCTTAAGATTGCAGTATGAGTTCAATGTAACTGTTTTTTTGGAATTAGAGATTTATCAAAGCCCAAAATATTCTCTCTTTGTCCACAATGGGGCATTTGACATTAATATTCTGATGTTGGCAAACATCCATTTGAGAGTAAACAAGGGTCTTAAGCTATACTTTGTTTTAACATTGCATAGATTGTTGCAAATTTTGGAGGCTTTCCTGGCCAACCTCGTTATGCAGTTGGCTGACATGGGAGAGTTGCCTTGATTAAGCTCATTTCTGCCTTTCAGGCAATAAAAGCTGCTCCATGTTTTGACTCACTCTCTCCTTTCCTACAGCAGACATCGACCCTGCATCTTGGCATTTTGGTTTTGCACCTCCAACACCTCCACAGCACATTCAACACACACGCCCAAGGCTTTCATTACTGACTTTGCTGATCTACACACTCCAGTGTTTGTCTAATAAATTAGGTTTGTTTTCAGAAGGCAGAATCTCATACGTGTGCAGCATCAGGGTATTATGGTATACCAGAGTACTTAGAAATCCTGAAAGTGTGTTTTTCAATCCCATCATAAATACAGGCGCTCCTCTTTCTATTAAATTCTTTGTATGTAGTGCATAGGATGCACCACCGCCTGTGGCCTTGACAGGCAGCTGAGCTGAAAGACACAGCGACACCTAGTGGTGAAGGGAGAAGTTACAGGACTGTGAACAGCCGGCAGGCAGAGAGAGAGCGTAGGGAATAACAGCATGCTTTTTCACATCTGACTCTGTGAATTAAGGATTTATTTGGACCAAACCACAGCTGGTGGTGGACTTACTAACTAGATTACGAGCAAGAGTAACGCTTTTGGTGAGTCTGTTTAATAAGAAAAATAGGTATGAGAATAGTACTTTTAACATTTTTGGGGGGTTTCTATTGTGTAGTTATTGGTCTGAAAACCATATACCTCTGAAATTTCAGTAAGGTTTGAAAAATCCGATTCCGCCCAAGTCTAGTGTATACTCTGATTAACGTGCCCTAACATTTATCACGTCAATATAAAGAACAGTGGAACGGCTGAAGCCTCTCATCATTTTGCTTCTTTGCATCGAGATAAAATTTTTCAAAGTTTTCTACCTGTGGCCGACTTGTTTGACAATGCTAACAAAGACCAACTCTTTCATTCCTTCAACCAACCTCTTAAAAAGTTGATGTTGCAATATTTATGCAAAAACCTGTTGATAACCAAGTCTTTCATGATGTTTATAAGTTTGCGTTTTTCTTATTTTGACCAGAAATTTGGGCTTTTCTTTTGGCCATACATCTCTGCCCAACTGTAAACATGCAAGAGGCCGGATGTGGTAAACTGTGGTAAAACGCCTAGCGAAGGCGCAAATTCCAAATGCGCTGTATACATTGCTATTAAAACCAAATGCTAAATTTGGAATAAAAACAAAAAAAAGGAATATTTAAATGGAATATGTTATCTATATAACACCTATCAAATTCAGAGTTTCCGAGTTTCCCACGGCGTTCATGAATCCGGTGTAGGTTTTTAGTACCATGGTGATTTATGTGCAAATCTTTTCACAGATTTACTAATATTTCAAAAATGAGAATGTCAGTGGTTCCGATCATGTTTCCATGCAAACGCTTCTTTTGAGACGATCCCAGATTCACTACAACAGTTACTGAGTTGTGTTGTTCACTGAGTTTGTGGATTGTGTGTGTTCTTGACATACAAGACCTAAAATATTGTGATGTGCGTGTAGCGGATGCAAGACCATGGCCTCTGGCAGCACAATTTCACAGGCTTTTCTTTCAGATTCGGTAATTTTAGTGCAGACGTTTACATTTTTCATGCCCCAAGCCTTAAATGAATCTGGGCCTGAGTGTTGGATCGATCAGCAGTAACCAACAGTGTGTCGGGTTTTCCCAGTCAGACGGTGGTGACCGATAACAGCGGGCTGGGACATAGCTGATTATCGCTCTCCACTCGTGTCCCATGAGTCAGCAGCTCCTCCACGGTTGTCCAATCGTCGAGCAGCTTGCTGTTCCTCAGCCGGTTCTGCTTCATGTGGCTCAGCTCCAGCACCGTCTGAGACGACAGCGACCCCTGAAGTCCCCCGGCCTGCTCCTCCCCTCCTCCTCTCCTCTCCCTGTGTTGCCGTGATAATGCCAGGTGGCGCCTCCTTTCGGTGCGGTTCCAGTAGCGCCCCGCCCAGCGGCCATCCTCTCCTTCCTCCTCCCCTTCTCTCTCCCCCTCTCCTCGCACCTCCTCATCTGTTGTGACCTCACTGCGCTCCCTGGCCAATCGGTAGGCTCGGGCTCTGAGCAGCTGGTTCCTGACTGACTTCTGATTGGACAGTCTGGAGCGAGGAGAGGGTGGAGAGTGAGGGTTTCGTTGTGGGGCGCCCAGTGTGCTGTAGAAAGGAACAGAGGTTTTTGGGTTGCTGGTGCGATTCCCAAGAGTCTGAAAGCCACGCCAGTCCGACGCCCCGCTGGAGCCAGATCCAGGACTCTTCGAGAGGGAGTCCTCTTTGCTCTGGCTCATGCCCTGGCTGTTTCTCAGTGCGTTCTGATGATTGGTCAGACTGGTTCTGTCTATGCTGAGATGACTGGTGGGATGACAGCTACTGGGATAACTGGCCCTGCTCCTCGGCCCCAGCGTGTTGCTGGCTGCTCCTGGTTGGCTGTTCTGGAGTCTGTTTCTCAGAGTGTTTGGATCTGCCATGTTGGGGTGACTGGCCCTGCGTTGCCGCTGTCCCTCACTCAAATCTGTTATAGTTTGACTCCGTCCTGGAGCCTCTATCATCCCGCCTCCTCCCTGCTGCTGCTGCTCCAACCACAGCGCCCTCCTCTGGCAGGGCTCAGTACGGCAACCTGCAGACAGAAAGACAAAAACAGGTCAAGAGTGTTGCATCAACACTTCCATGTCTGGCCACCTTTTGCCCTAACACTTAACAGTTTCCTGGGATTGGTCCCAAGGGATCTGTTACAAAATGATTCTTGAGTCCAACCTTTTAACCAGCTGTTAACCATTTACCCTCAATTACAATCTCCTGCGCTAATCCCAAACTTTGACTGTAGTCCTGAAGATGGCACAATTTCTAAATTTTAAGGCCATTCCCAAACTAATACAGCAGTCACAACCCTTTTTGCTGATTCCTAATCCTTCCCCTTGTCCCAAACTTCTTCCTTGTTTTAACACTTTACACCCTGGTCCCAAATTGTTTTCCCATTCCAGAACTCTTACCCTCCCACAAAAATGTTCATCCCATTTTCAAAATGATTCCCATGTCTGACTTTTTACCCCATTGTTAACCATCTACCCTCGGTAACAATTACTGACTTCCTTACTTACTTACCCAAACTTCAACCAAAGTCCTGCAGTCTTACGGAATTTCAAATTTTGCACTCTTTTTTTAACCATTTTACCTCAAGGACAAACCTTTGACCTGTCCAGACCTTTGACTTCTGTTCCAGTTGTTTATCCAGTTCCCAAATGTTCACATAATTTCAGGGCATTTACCTATGTAGGAGTCCTCTAATCCCATTCCCTAATGGGAGACCCTAATCCCAATTCTACCTCATCCCCAAATGTCTTCCCAATTCTCAGTGTTTGTTTGCTTTTACCAAATAATCAGTTTAACACCCTTATACCAGTATTTTCCCCCATTTTTATCTTTGACCCCAGTTTAAACCTACCCATGATTTTTACCCTTTTCAAAAATACTAGCACATTTTTTGTGAAGATTCCTGAAATTCAGACGGCTAATGGCAAGTTATGTTTTTAGAACTAGTATCTGTTTTGGATCAAAAAGGTCGGACAAATGGTATGATTTTCTTGTCGTAAATTATGGCATTAGTTGAATAGTTTCAAGAAATGATTTCTCGAGTTTTACTAACCAATGGAAGGGGAGGGTGGTGAGCGGTGGCGAGGTAAGGTGGGACTCCTCTCAGCCCTGTGAAAGTGAACTGTCGTGGTCGTGCTGTTACCCACAGTGCAGCGGGACGCCTGTGGTGCTCCAGAGTGAGTCACAGGAGTCGTCTCAGGGATAGACTCCAAATCCCAGCGTCCTCTCTGCTCTCGAGGGGAGTGGCCTGAGCGGAGGTGGTGAGTTTGTCGGTGTGCATGGCTTCCATGAATCTTATGCAGTCGTCTGTGTTCCCCAGTGCTGACGCTGTGAAAGCCCGAGTCGCTGGGTTCAGAGGAGATCAGGGACTCGGAGGAGGAGGAGGAGCCTTGGGAGGAAGGGGTGTGACCTGGCAGCGATGACATGGCATCTGTTTCTGCCTCAGAGAACGCCACCCGGTGGTGTGGGCTGTCAGGGCCGCATCCCAGCCCGCTGTCGAGCTCGCTCAGGGGAAGGTATCCAAGAAGACGATCGGACCGCCAAGGAGGGCGATAGTCAGACTAAAGAGAAAGTAAGAGAACATTTTTATTTCATTTATTTGAAAGTCCATTATTAGACACTTACAAAGGATGCATACTATCATTGTACACGCTAACTTTACGATGATAAAATTAAAAAAAAAAAAAAGTGCTATACAGCAAAACTGCTATGGCAGGATAAGAGAGAAAGAAGGGAATGACTGACAGATGGAGCGAGGGGGAGAATAGACCTGGGCGGTATCATGGTATTACAGTACACCAGGATATTTAGAAATCCTGAAGGTATGTTTTTCAATACCATCATAAATCCAGGCGCTCCTCTTTGTATTAGACGCATTGTTTGTAGTGCACAGCATGCACCACCAGAGCTCCGTCTCCAGTCTCTACTGGTGGAACCGAGCCCCCAGGAAGTGTGTCAGGCTCTGATGCACATCTAATATAGTGTTCAAAAGTAGAATCACACCGTTCCAGTCGCTCATGTGATGCCCACTGGCCCAGAAAGACTTTTCCCCATTGACATACGTTGGGAAAGGGATGTCTGTAAATCAGTAAATAATTTTTTGTAAGCGTCAAAGCATCCGCAGAATGACTCCTATCACTATCAAGAGTTAAACCATCCAGTTCAATAACATTTGGGAAGTCTAAAAGAGCAGCAAGATTACAATTTTTAGATAGCCATTCAAGCTAAGGAGGCGCTAATCGGGAAGTCAGTTTCTCCATCGACAAAAGTTTGGGCCGCTTGGACACACTCAGCCGTGCTTGACATGCTCTATGGGCCAGTAGATCTGGGTATTTTATACAATTCTGCACCCCAAAAAAAGGGCTTTTTCTGCTTCGTGCGTCAATGAGCGGCTCTCATAGGAAGGAACGAGGCCCCGCCTCCATAGCTGTATCCAGACTTCCTGTAATACATCCATGGGTGGAACAGGCAGCTGAGCTGAAGGACGCAGCGACACACCGGCGGACAGCAGACAGAGACAGAGCGTGGGGAATAACGGCATGTTTTTCACATTACAAGGATTTTTTTAAACCGGAGCTGGTGATTGTTGGGACAGTAAGGCACTTGCGGTCAGAGGGTGTGGGGTGGGGGGGTTGTTAGCGCTCCACTCTTATCCCATCATACACTTTATACCCCAGTGAAATTTCAGGAAGATATGGAATATTATATACTGTCCAAGCCTATAGCTAAAGGTGTTGCTAAAAATTAAACAGTCGTCAGGCAGAACCGTGAAATGATCTACCTGTCTGGGGAAAGTCTTTGGCTCCATGTCTTCTGTGTTGTAGCAGCCAATCAGGCAGCTCTCTGAGTTAGGCTGGTAGGGCAACATTTCTGGACCCTGAAAAAAAAAGAAAAGAGATTGGCATAGAAATGAGTCTCAGTGTTTTTGTTTGTTGCATTTAATGGAATAGAGTACAATAACTCACCTGGTAGTCGAGTCTGTCCAGGTGATCTAAGCTGTAGGAGACGCTGGGCAGGTAGTTGTTACCCGGGTGCTGGTCATTTGATGATCTGGGCAGATAGCCATTGGGTGGGTAGACATCAGGTGACATCATCATGTGGTTATTTGTGGGGTATATGTCAGGTGACATGGTCATGTGCCCGTAGTAAGGCCTGTGTAGAGGAAGCAAAAAAGTCAGGTGATGTCAAAGATTTTACCGGAGAGAGAGAGAGTGTAGGTCTAAAGATGTGCATTAATAGAGATGCTATGAGCCATGATATGTAAATTCCTCCGAATATTTATAGTCTTCATACACGTGTATAATCATAGCATGTGTTGCACTGACAGCTGTCTCAGCAGAACAACCGTCCTCTCATGAATATTTATGACGGCGCCCAGAGACTCCATGCAACATCGTGCTGATCTTGCAAACTTAACGCTCATATAAAAAATACTGTCCCTCCACCTGAATCATCAATAGGCTCAAGTGGAAGTCCTCTTTTCATACCTTTTACTTCAGTCTATTTACTGGTGATACTCAACATATGGTCTGCGGGCCAAATCTGGCCCCTGATAGGGTGCCAGGTGGCCCCTCAACAATTTTCTAATTCATAACAAAATGAAAAGTGATTCACATTTGTTTTGTACATAAGGTGCCAGAGTGAATAAAACAGCATCAAAATAGAGCTTCCTGATTAAAAAAAAGTACCAGTGGAGGATCACCAGCTCCCTGCCACAGGACCTAGTGTCCTGAAATCTGAGAAATGTCCTAAAATCCTACAAATGTCCGAGAAATGTTTTAAAATCCTAGAAACATGCTAAAATCCATCATTATATTCTAGAAATTTTAGAGGGTCTCGTATATAGCAGACTCCAAAGTTTAAATCGAGGCCAGTAAAGACCACAACAGATTTATTTGTTTACATATTTTCATTCTTCAGTCCAGCCAATCACATCAATCATCAATCATTTCTAGTTTGCTTTCAGATATCAGTCATATATATAAATATATATATATATACTGTATGTATGTATACCACTAAAAACTCAAAAGCTTGTTGCTGAGTTCTCAGTCTTCACGCCTTTACCCAGTACGACCACAGTCACATCTGTCAAAGTCCCAAACTAAACCCAAAACTCTCACCCCAGACCTTGCCCCCCATCCTGCAGCTTTCCAACAGTACCTACCCGGCGCTGTAGCCGTCTCCTTGGCCCCCCTCTCCCTCCATCAGTCCCATGGCTCTCAGGGCCTCCCAGTGTCTTTCTGTCGGGACTTGGCACTCAATCGCACAACGGGAACGCCTCCTGTGACCATGCCCCCTTCTTGTCTCCACCTGCACATTGATTGGCTGGCCATACTCGTCCACAAAGTGCAGCTCCTCCCGGTGTCTGTGACGAGCGGGCTCACGAGATTTGGCCTTACAAGAAAAAACAAACACCCAAGGACACTTTATCATGAGTTTAAAAAAATGTCCAGTGCACACATTTTATACACATACAGCACCATAGTAATCATAGTTTTTACAGACTGCTAAAATGTGGCTCCATCTGTGAGAAATATTCATTTTCATGTCTTTTAAGAAGAGGTCAGGAGCAGGTCAGTTTAAAGATGTGTACAGTACATATCCTCCTGCTCCTGCTGCGTAACATTCAAGTATATTCTGTAGTATTGATGAAGAATGAAGGCGGCAAAAATGTGCTGTGGCAAAGTGGGAGTTCAGTCTCCCATACAAGGTCAGTCAGTTCTTTGGTTTCTAACTTTTTTTGGGATGCCTGACTACAATTGTGTTACATAACGTGGCATATGATTCACACTCTCTTTATATAAAAAGATAAAAAGACTGAGCCATTTAGTATAAGTTGGAGATGAGGACGGAGCACTCTGCTTGTTTCTGTTCCAGTTGAACAGCAGCTGAAATGTAGCTCATCTCATTTCGGCTCAAAGTGTGTGACCCCTGACCCTCCATAGAACATAGTGTGAGACCACTGATGTACAGTATTTGAAAGAAGCATATTTTATTCACTTATACACTAACTTACTCAATATCAGTGTTACTCAACTTATGACCTACGGGCCAAGTCTGCCCCCTCAAGCATTTAATAATAATATATATATATATATATATATATATATATATATATGTGTGTGTCCTAGCTAAGACCCTGATGTCCTGAAATCCTAGAAATGTCCTAAAAATCTGCAGATATCGTAGAATCCTAGAAATCTCCTAAAATCCTTGAAATGTCCCAAAATCTGAGCAATGTCCTCAAATCACAGAAACGGCCTGAAATTCTTAGAAAACCTTAGAAAAGTCCTCAATTCTGAGAAATGCCCTTAAATCCCAGGAATTTCCTAAAATCCTAGACGTCCTAAAACTCTAAGATGTCTCCTAAATGGCCTAAAATCCCAGTGACTTGTATGGGGCCGCTGCGACTGGCCCCTGGCCCCTTCCTGTCTTTTGCCAAAGTGGCCCCCAAGCAAACAGGTTGAGTAATTCTGTTCTTTATGGTTGTTCTGCATTAATAATGGTGATACGTTAATACCTTTGAAAATAAGCTTTACCAAAGTTTGAGGAAAATGGGTTCAGAAATCCTGAAAACTAACTTATTAAACAAACCAGCGACGGCCTGTAATATAGGATTCATGTCACATCTCACTTCTAAAAGCCAGAGATCTTTATTTCATCTGGTATTCTTCCTCTGACTACGGAGGCTGGCAGATTCAGAGGCATTCAGGAGGAAAATAGCTTGCGTGAGCTGGGTGGTTCGGCTGAAGTGGAAAGTGAGTCACTTCTTCTTTTGTACATACTGAGAGTGTCAGTCTTTCACCCTGAAATATTCGATTGCACAGACAATTAAAAATGAGAATGGCAGCTTTATTTTGATGCTTCTAACTTTGCCATCATTGTGTCAGAAGAAGAATGTGACAATTTAATTTGCCTTTTTATGTAGTTTACAATCATTTCAGACTACGTTTTGTGTGTGATTTATGAATTTTGGAAAGGAGGTCTAAAGATGAGATGGCAAAAATAATGCGAAGTTGTTTTCTTTGTGATGTGGTTCATAACAATCATTCACTATCAGCCCAAAAAGAAACGGCAACAATCCGTCACTGTCCGAAAATATGTTGAGACTATTTCAGTCGATCACGGTTTTCCAGCAGCTCTATAAGGACATCCAGTGTACTGTACATCCGCAGGCGATACAGAGCCGTTAGTCCTGCACCACCACCCATTTATGTCAAACTGTCAGCCTCTTTACAATCAAACGAAACAGCTCCTGCTCTGCTGCCTCGCATTCTGCCAGCCGCACATCAGACAAATAAAGCACGCGTGGACCTCCGCTCTAACATTTACATTCAGCTTCAGCCGCCAGGATGGAAGATCACAGCTGATCCTCCCTGAGACAAAACCTCAGCCTCATCTCAGCCGCAGACTTTCATTTTACAGTCACGAAACTGCAATTTAAGGCTTCATTTGCAAAGTGATATCGCTCTTTTATCGTCATCAGTTTTACTTATTTTATCAGTTATTCAAGCAGCAGATTTTTATTGATGTTCAGAGTGGTGGTTATCATGTTTGCAAATAAACTCTTTATGTTTGTGAGTTTTTAAAGATTTTCTTCAGTAGTAACCGATGGGCCTGGAGCTGAGACACACAGACAGGACGTCAGAAAATATTGAGAGATGGACCAACACGTTGGTTTTGTTTTGCTCAATAAAAATCCTAGAAATGTCAAAAAATTGTACACATGTCCTAAATTCCTAGAAAGTTCTTGAAATCCTAAAAGCACCCTAAAATCTGAAAAATTTCCCAAAATCCTGGAAACATCCTATCCTGGAAATGTCCTTAAATCCTATTCCTAAAATCCTACAAATGTCCTATAATCTTAGAAAGGTCCTGAAATCCTAAAAGCATCCTAAAATCAGAGAAAAGATCTGAAATTCTACAAAGGTCGTAAAATCACGAGATGTCCTAATATCCAAGGAACGTCCTAAAATCCTGCAAATGTCCTGAAATTCTAGAAGTGTCCAAAAATCTAAGAAATGTCCTTAAAATTCTACATACAAATGCCCTTAAATCCTCAAAATGTTCTAAAATTTTACAAATGTCCTAAAATCCCAGAAATCCAATGCAATGCATGCAATCCAAATGAGATTTGAGAGAGGAAAATGGTCAAAAGGACGCGCTGTATTTCAGTCCATAAATTCAGCCTCCTAAAATGAACAGTTAAGCCCTGCAATATTCTGATACTGTAGAAACAATATTAATTATTCGATCAAACTGTAAAAGTAGTTAGACTCTTGTTTTATTACCTATTTCTCTGCAAAAATTAAAAAGTATTTTCATGCACTGTTTAGCTGGAATACAAGAGTTTGTAAACAGGAAGTGGGTGGTGCTGTACTGCATCCTGCACAGTGAAAACAAAGGATGAAAATAGAAACAGACAGAAAAATAAAATAAAATAAAATAAAATGAAATAAAATGAAATAAAATAATAAGCAGCGCTGAAGCATGTTTTAGCTTCATGTTTAACTGTATTATGAGATTGTTTGCCAACCAGTCAGCCACCATAATGTTTACGGACGTGCAACTTGCATTACGTCATCCACCAGCAGCAGCGTTTGTCAGTCTGGTGCGGTGCAGTGCATTCTGGTAGTTGTATTTTTTCTATCTCGAGCAAAAGTGTAATTTTTCCCTGTTTTTTCTGCTCATGAAGCACCGATTTCAAATGTTTTTGCATCTCTTCACTGTAGAGACAGAGCAGTTTTATTATTAAATATTTATGATTTAATTATTATGAATTATTTTATTAATTATGAATCTTTCCAGCAGTGAGAGGTGTCTTTACTGAGGGTTTATTTTTTATGTGATAGCTTATTTTAAAATGCAGTGAGTGAAACCCACAGGATCAAATCGGGCATTCTGATACAGTTTTGTAAAGCTCGCTGCATCTGACACGTTTATTTAATTTTGCATGCTGACCGTGATTTTGTGCTGAGAACGAGGAGTGTCGCGTTTTGCAGAGTTTTGCACTTTGAGTGAAAATTGAGTCAAAAGCTCGAAACTGTGAGAGAGAGAGAGAGAGAGAGAGAGAGAGAGAGTGAGATCAGCCTGTGTTACTGTCAAAGTGCAGTGGAGCGCAACACACTTCTCCAGGGTACAGCACATCACTCTCACTCTGATTTCTCTGTGTGTAGCTGTGTGTACATGTGTGTACATGTGTGTACATGTGTGTGTGTTAGTGCATGTGCGACTTTGTGTGTAGCAGGTTTCCACATGTATGAACTGGTGTGTTTATGGACGTGTGCACATCTTTCTGGATCTGTGTTGTTTTGGTTTTTTTTTGTTAATGTGGGTTTGCGGTCTCAGATACTGTGTGTGTGTGTGTGTGTGGTTGTGTGTGTGTGTGGCCCCCGGGCCGTGCACTGAGAGTGTAAAGACTCCAGTACTGGTCCAGGGGTCACAGTGCTGCTGCTGAATCCTGACCTACATCCTGCTGCCGTTACGACCGAGTGTCTCTAACACAAACCGCCACTATTATCGTCCTGTCGCCACTTAGACTGCGGAGACATAATGACAGAGTGTCCTTTAGGGTGTGAGCTGTCCTTTTGTGTCCTGAGCTGACAGAATGGTGACACACTTTATTTTGTATTTGAGAACCTCTCTGTTTTTCCTGAGTTCTCTGATGTAAACCTACAGGCCTCTCAATAGACAGGTTTCCATGACAGATTTGCGCAAAACTTAAGCAATATTTTGGAAAAGTGAATAAAACACTATTGTTAGCTGACTGTGTTTCCACTGAGTGATGTTCTGCGACTTCTCCTCTAGTGATAACATCCCAGTAACCATGGTGATGGATGAAAACATCAGCAGCATTATTTCTATTGCAGCCACCGCACTAGTCATCATTATTTCCAATCCAAGGCCACGTAGGCGTGTTATGGAGCCATGATGGAAAGAAGAGCCCCTTACATGTGGGAGTGGCCACATATGAGGGATTTCTGGGAGATGTAGTCCACGATTTCACAGAAGAATTGTGGGTTCAAAACTTCAGAGTTATGTGATGCAATAACAGCTCTTGTAGCTCCTACTGCATCATGAGGGAGCCAGTTCCTACTGGCAAGCTCATAGACACAGCATCATGTGACCTCACAGCATCATGTGACCTCACAGCATCATGTGACTTCACAGCATCATGTGACCTCACAGCATCATGTGACATAGAAAAGCCAAAAAAGTGTTTTCATTTCAGTTTGGACAAATATGGCTTTTTCAGATCACCTGAAATACCACCTCATGCCAGCATAAAAACTCTTTTGGGCTCTGTCTCACGCTCTCATGACACTGAGGAAAATCTCACGCCAAAACACAGCGAGGGCAGACATGTTGAACAATCATGTAAAAAAGTGAAGGACTTTGACTGTAGAACAGCTGAGTGTTTGACAGCCACAGCATTTCATCATGGCGGATCAAACAGCTGATGGTCCGACAGCAGCGCAGTGAGACAGACAAACAGAGCGCAGCTTCTCCTCACAGCACCAAAGTGTCTGAAACAGACACATCTGCAGAGGTGAAAGTGACTTCTTTAGACTCTACAGACGACTTTGTGTTAGTTTCAGCTTTAATCAGACTTTGGATGAATTATTTAGAAACACCAGGACGCATCGCTCCGTGTCTCATCTGGCCGCTCACACTGAGCTCTCATTATTATTACCAGGGGCAGATATAATGTTTTGGGGGCCCGGGGCCACAAGCACATGAGCTTATTTTCAGCCTTTCTCTAACTGTGAATGTTGGCAGCTATAGGAGAAGTAGGCCGACTCAAAAGTTTTTAATTCCTGAGTAAAATGATTAATAGCACAGAAGTTTGACAGAAGCTGAAGTCAGAGTCCTGCAGTCAGGAGAGGTTGGCCTATTATCAGCACAATGTGCTTCAATTTACCTGAAGTTTGTTTAAGATGGAGCTTTTCATTTTTATATAATGCTGGGAAGTTTAATAAATAATAATAAATCATATGTTTATGTATATATCGATATCGACTGATATGAAAAACAATATTGTGATAAGACTTTATTCCATATCACCCAGTCCTACACCACAGCCAGAAATATGATTTTAATTGGGCCTGTGAGATATAAGGTTTGCAAGAACCAAAGCACTAAGCGATCTGCAGATCAACCCAGACAGATTTTCACTCTCTTTATTTTAAGGTGTTATTTAAATAATACCGCAGCAGAGGGTGTTAAACGGTGGCTTGACAGTGATGCGGTCAGGGCCCAGGCGCTTCCGTCAAGGGATTTCCCACACTGAATAAATACTGCACATAGAAACACAAACATGCCGAGTCAGCACTGTGTTGCTATAAATAAGATATAAACCGAATAAAATATTTTTTTCACCGTCAAATTTAGGTGCTTCATATCCGGAAACTTCACCGGTAGACCTGTTAACTACTTAAAACTGACCTAAAGTGAATTAGTAGCTGCAGGTCCTGCTGATGAAGGACGCAAAGGTTTCTATCCTTAAAGCTGATGTTCTGTGTGATCCAAACGTGCCATAACTTCAGAGTGTTGAAAAGACAAAATGAATTGAAATTTATATTATAAATATATTATATGACAATACTATTATATTACGTGGTTACTGTCAGCTTTATTACCTCAAGCTGTCCTTTAGCGTTTCATGCACAAGTGTCGCTTCTGTCTGGCCACAATCTCAAGTGGCTCCGCCCATGAGGGTTGCATGCGGAAACGCCCAGTGCCGTCTGGCTGTTCGCTAAAGTATAATATCAACGCCTCCAGTTCTGTCCAAGTGCATTGTCATCTGACGGCGCTTGCCCACTATACGCGACCAAATCGCCTCAATTAGCGTCCACCCTGCCCTACTGGCCGCTTGTATCCATCCACGATGCCCCGCCCCCCACACCACAGAAAGTTTCACTTAAGTATTTTCTGGATTTATGCAGAGCTGTTCAGAAAGTCATTGGCGCTGCAGCTTGAGTGGGCGTGTTGACGTGAGCGCTGTTTAAAATTTTGCCTTTTTACCGCATGTTTTTGAAACCAGTTTTCTCAGGTTTCAAAGGGTTAAACGAAATTTCAATTCCCTCTAGGAAATCAGTTAAACCGAACGCAGAAGATGTAAGCAGAGTGTAACAAGTTGACGGTCGTGTGTGGTCTCAGGTTGTTCCTCTTCCTGATGTTACATATGCAGACTGATGTGTACATCCAGAGAGTGTATTTCATGTCTTGTGTGTTTATGTGACGCTTGTCTTCCTCCGTCTCGCAGATCGGGTCACCTCCGCAGCCATCAGATCCGGTTATGATCCCTGTCCTGTCTGCCGGAGGTCCTGAACTGTGCGTGTGCGACAGGAAGTCGTCTGATAAGGTGTTTGTTTACGTGCATCACAGCATCAACGCATCCAGGATGAAACCCGCTCTGACCGCCGGATAATCGCATGTTCCGGCGTTCAGAGTCGAACACGTGCCGGGGAATATCCGTCCTGCCGTCGCTGCTGCACATTGTTCAGCTCTGCATGTCTAAAGCGAGCGTGGAAGCCGCGGCCAGTTGAGCCTTGTGATCGTTGAGGCGTTCAGCCAACAAAGGTGGCGTTAAATGAAAACACTCTCGTCAGTGATCACTGCCAGGGAGAAAAATCAGTCAATTACTGAGATGTGACTCTAACAATAACAAGCTGAGGAGGGCGAGTGCTCAGTAATCAGACAAACAGGCGGCAAACAAACACTTTCCAAGAAGAGCTCCCAGTGACGGACTCGTCTGCGGAAGCTGCAGCACTAATGTGCTCTGCTGTTTTGTTCAAACAGAGAAAGAGAGCAGAGAAAGAGAGCAGAGAAAGAGAGAGCTCCTCCGCCTTTGCTTTTTAACAGAGATCTGTTTGCTCTGCTGCAGATTAGTCACCACAGGGAGTCATGCTCTGCTGCCTGTTGTTACTGTAAAGAGTTTAAAAATGTCCCTCAAATAAGAAGATCGATATCAGATTCAGCTCTGCGTAAAAGTTAATCAGCGGAGACACATATCGATACAGGAGACCTGAACAGGTGCTGGCCTTTAGTCGTATTTTAACTCAAAACTGAATATATAAGATTATGTAAGAGATTTATATTACCTTAAAATACCCCGCGTCGCTGTGTCATTTTACAAATACATAAATATATATTTGTTTTGAATATTTCTGTGTTTTGCTTCACTTGATTTTGTGCAAAATTTGGACGGACAAATGCAGTCTACAGGCGCTATCATGGCTAGTATTCATCAGGTCCTTTCAGGACGTTTATTTGATTTTGAGACATTTCTCAGATTTTAGGAGATTTCTAGGATTGCAGGACATTTCTGGGATTGTAG